>NC_071276.1:7127478-7427478 GCF_023375685.1 Ictalurus furcatus
AAATTCTATAGTTTACTGTGTTGTTGAATGCGCTTCGCGACCGAGTGTCGAGTAAAATTCCATCAAACGCACTTAAGATCAACTGAAGTCTGCCACCAAATGGCGAAATGGAGCTGTAATATTTATTTAGCTTACTGTGCAGTTTTTCAATTCATACCGCCGCTGATTTATTCATTCACTGGAGCTCAGGAACTATTATTATTACCACTGTACTGTAAACGAACAAATGGGCACAGAGCCATGCCGATTTCCATGAGTACAGCTCATAATCACGTCACATTCAAACCCATACAGAATGAATACAAAGATGTGTGAGAAGCCAACACAGGCTGTGTCACACAGATCAGCCAAATACTATGCTGACGAACACCACAGACTTCATAATGTCATTATCAGCATGCGGAAATTAAAGGACTTGATCATTTTGTCTGTCGAGTATTTTGAGCTGTGAAACTGACCAAAATACACATCTCCATATAGCTTGTACTAGCAAATAAATAACGTGGTGCGTCTTTCTGTTGTAGTGTTTGAAAACGGGAGTGTGACAAGAGGAAAAAAAAGGATACTGGAGTTGCTCTTTAATTTCTGAGGCTGGAACTGGAGCTAATTTATGAGAAAGAAATATTTAAACAACCTGAAATCAAGAAACTAGTGATATCCATTGCACGGTAAAGGCATAAATCAGTTGGTTCATTGGTTTTTTTTTACTGTATCTTAGAAGGAAAAGTGCACCTTTAAAAGCTCAGTTTAGATTGGTTTATTTTATTCAGTGCATGTGCATTTCTGAAAATAAATACATAAACACTCATCATTAACTTGACAACTGTATATATTATAGTAGCTGCACTAACAGTCAAAATTCTCAACAGAGTAAGCTGAGTATTGTAAGCCAATGGGCGAGAAGAATACAGGGGTTAGTCCCAATACTCTGAGACGCATCTGCTCACAAGTAACCCATTAATCCGTGTCATTCCAGCAGATCTCACTAGTGATGCCAGCCAAATCTAAATGCCACAGCCTCAGTTGTATATGAAGTGTCTGCCTGAAGAGTTGGCTGCCAAAAACCGAGTGCCTCAGATTCCAGATGGTGTTTGTTGTTTTGTTTTTTTCTTTTGAGACATCATCACTCTATTCCTCCTGTCTGTCTTTCACTTTGGGACTGATCGAATTTAAAAACATAGTGACAAAAATATCCCCTTATGATGCGCTAGCTACCCGAGGGGGACACCTTCAATAACAAAGTCTTCTGTATAGTTAATTACTTTGGCAGTGATTCTTTCTCAAGAGTCTGGGAGAGAAAGCAACAACAGTGCTGTCAAGCTCAGCGCTGTTTATGAGGTGCTAGTGGTTTCCAGCAACAACGATCATTCACAGTGCTACGATTTTGCGTCATCTATGCACAGGGGCCATGCTAATCTTCCCTGTATCGTTCCAATTTGAATATATGTGCTGCTGTAACAAGCACAGCATGCTTGACCTTCTTTGTCCTACCAAACTTCATTCCCTGAACTTCAGTCAAAACACAACAAGAGTGCTGTCAATAGCACACAATTGTACTAGCTTACCTGGCTTGTTGGATGGTCTCCACCCATTCATCACACTCTGCTTCCTCATCAGCACGGAGCTCCAGAGGCTTCTGGCCATCATGGCCGAACACAATGAGGAAATAGTGCTGCGGAAAGACACACAATCACGACCCAGATGTTATTCAAGTTGCTGGGACAACGAACGGATCAACAGCTTTTTTTGTGATCAGAAGTTGCTATTGCTATTATTAGAGGATTGAAGAGATGCTTCAGCAAAAATCAAATAAAAGCCAGATCACATGACTTAACATTGGTGTAGTATGATTACCGTATGATGACTGACTATGATGGCAGCTTTCAGTGACAGCAGTTTTCATGGGTGTAAAATACTTCAGTAATTGCACCTTGCTACTATACCCAAGTGTTATTTTGGCACGTTTTTTTAAACCCTATATTTGCACTCTTACTTCATTAGATTTCAATGAAAAATACCTTGAAAGCACTTGTTACAAATCTTGAAGAGGTTTGTTCCAACCAATGACTGTATGCTACATATCAATTGAATGCGATCAGTTTTGCATTTAGTTTAGCATTCAATCAAGTTCACCAGTGTAGAAAAACTATCAAGAATCTTACCAATTCCACACCTGCTGTGATCTCCTCATGCCACACCATGTAGTCAACCCTATAGCGTATGACTAACTCATTGGACTGTGGCATCGAACATGAGGATGAGCATGAAATCCATCTAATCTCTAAATTCTGCTAATTTGCTTAAATTAACTGTTTTCTTTATGAATTTCAAGCTACGCTACCATCAAATCCAGTAGCTAACATTATTTGGATAGGCAGTAAGTCAAAATTCTAGCAAATGATGCATATTAGTTATTTACATGATATTTGACTTCTGATTCATTCATTAGCAAACTATGTACAGTCCCTACAGGATTTGGGGATTTTGCGACTGCAGAAACGAATGCAAGCAAACTGCACGATAATCGGAGGAGCTCGCAATTTTTCAAAATTGAAATCTGAGCCAAGACGCATCATGTGACGTCATCACAACGCGCATTCAGTACATGAGTACAGCTAAAATGTCTCATTTACCAACAAACATCACTGTGAAGGACCGTGCAAAACAATGTGATGCAAATGCAATTTCGATAAATCAAGTTCCAAAAAAGCACGAAAAACGTATTTTTTCCAAAAATTTTGATCAAAGCCGCAGCAAAATCAGGTCTCAACAATAAAAACGCTGCTACATTCTGTATGGACTGCATGTAGCAATAGTCATGGATATGAATATTTACATTTATGGCATTTGGCAGACGCCCTTATCCAAAGCGACTGACAATTATCACATTTTTTATACAACTGAGGGTTAAGGGCCTTGCTAAAGGGCCCAGTAGTGGCAGCATTTTGGTGCTGGGATTTTAACTCGCAACCTTCCAAGCAGAAGTCCAATGTCTTAACCACTGAGCTACCACTTCCCAGTTACCACTTTGACCAGCAAATCTAGATAGAATGAATAATGTTTTTTTTTAGGCAAAACAACAGAACTGCATTAAAACAAAAACAAACAAACAAATCATCATCTAACAGTTCTGGAGAATTATTTCTCAAATAAACATACGAACAACATGCCATTAACCTAATTTCATTAGTTAAAAACATTTACTAGTACACATAGTGGGATTATAAATCATTGCTCTTGTACAGCTTTTTAGCTAGTTTTTAGCTACAAATCTCCAGTATCCATGTGAGATTATCCACTGAAGCATGTGAGGGTGAGATTTGTGCATACACTGTTTTTAGGAAGAGAAAATCTTTAGGCTTTCCATGTAGAACCATCTACAGCAGCAGAAACTGAAAGTGTAGTGTGAAGTCAACTGTAGAAGTAGAGCACATGCTTTAGTTAGCTAGCACAGGGGTTCCCAAACTTTTCCAGGGCAAGGCCCCCCAAATGGCATTAACATTTGACCGAGGGCCCCCTTTTGCAAGATGTCTTTAAAACACATTAGAAATACAGACTTCTGAATATATCCCCCTTTTTTTTTTTATTAATAATTACATATTACATCTTTACATTACATTAGGAGTTGATTGTGTGTGTGTGTGTGTGTGCGTGTGTGTGTGGTTGTCTGAGCGTGAGAAAGAGAAAACATACTAGTGGGAGGGATGGCCTTGGTGGCTCTGACCAAATTGTCGAGGCCCCCCCCCCACCCCGGCGCCCCCTAGCATGTTCCCATCTCATATTTTCCTTAGAAACTATGTTAAATTGCCTTTTTTTTAAAAAAAAAAAAAGAAAAAAGAAAACGACTATATGACTCAAATTAGACTGCGATTAGTATCGACAGCAAGTGAAACATGGGTCCTGCCTAATTAGAAGCATTAACATTGCCTCACAACTGGTGAACTTAGAGTAATTATTAAACTTCAAATTGAAGTGCAAAATGTCACAACAGTAGACAACTCGTATTGAATTCTTGTTAACACAATCTAATTTAAATGAAGCTGTTGTGCATTATATACCAGGTCCAAAGACAATTATCAACACAAATATTGTTCTGAATTCAACCTACACCCCAAGCATAGCATAGCATAGCGTCTGTGTTTGTACATATAAAAAAGACAGCAGTGTTAGCACAATTGATGGAATGTCTACCCTAGGTTGCTCTGTATAAAGGTTATCTCATTGACTTTTACTGACAATAAGGCTGGGCGATATATCAAGTTAATATCGATACTTTGATAAATGATTATGTGATACACCTTTCTGAGATATCGTTCCTATGATGATGTATTTACGTTTTTAATCGTTACGTATGAAATGGTACCGAATGGAAGCGGTCGATCATCCCTAGTTCCCTGGGATAAAGTTGAAATTCTTTTATTCTCCTGTTTATTTAACTACTGTTTTGCAGACAGTTTGTTAGCTAAATTCTATCTATATATTACGCATGGCGTATCGTAGAAATGTCCTCAAGTATCATATGATATGATATATTTGTCATGTCGCCCAGCTCCTAACCGACACCCTTAAAAATGGCTTAAAGGAAATGAGCTGGGAACATGGGAGCTGTGGATGAATACAGCTGCTATGACGCAGGTAGATGTATAACAGAGAGAAAGTGATGGAGTGAAAGATGTGAAACAACCCGTTATGCGTGCACTAAAAGCCCTCATAGACATATTGTAAACCACAGCCAATTCCTGATGCTGGGGATTCAATATTGCAAATTAAGGACAAATATGCAGATTTCTTACACACAGACCCATAAATTCCAGAGGTATGAAGCGTAAGAAGAGCGAACATATTATTCTAGTACAGGAGCACTTCACTGGCTTCCTGTTCAATACAGAATACAATTGAAAGTCCTTTTATTTATTCTTAAAGCTATAAATAGGCTAGCACCTTCTTACATATCAGATTATCTAGCTGAATATGCTCCATATTGTGGTGTCTAAGATAATCAAACACAGGCCTTTCTGTTCCAAGAACCAAACACAAAAGCAGTAGGGAGGATGTTTAAGTGTGTATGCTGCCAAACTGTGGAACTCCCTCCTACAAGACATACGGCATGTATCTTCAGTTAGCAATGCTTATGTTTGCATTAAATATTTAATTTAAACTGTTTGTTTTTCTTTTCTTTTTTTAAGCATTTAGCAGACACCCTTATCCGGAGCGACTTATTAAAAGCGCTTTGTATTCGCTAACAAAAACTTTTGTGAAACCCAGTCGTTTTAAGTTATTGGCTTTAACTAAAGAATATGAAACATAAAGAAAGTGAGCCAGCACAACCCCGTGAATTAAGATAATCCAAACTAATCGTTCGATTATGACAAAACAAACGCCAGCTTATAAAAAGACCAGCCTGCGTGTAATGGGTATGGAAAGTATTCTATACATTTGATATATAGTATTACACTAAAATGTATACCTGAACTGACTGTCTGTATGTGTGCATCTTCCCCTTTAATTTTCTGACTCCAGCGTGTAAACGCTAACTTCCTGTCTCTGCACCTCCTCTTCCCTTTCCGCACTGTGTTTGCATGGGGGAGGTAGGATTTTAATAAGCTCTGATGAATCCAACTTCATCTTTGCCTTAAAAATCACTTTTAACCTAGCACTCTTTTTCTAAATCGTACTTATGACATCACTTCCCCATGTATGATTTATTATTTTCATGTTTTCACTTTAATTAAGGTTATGATTCGTTTGATGCGTCATCGGTGAACTCGAAGCACGTGCTCGTTGCAGTGAACTTGAAATGTATTTAACAGGAATGTTGAGGGCGAAAGCACACACTGTATGAGACGGTGCTATCTCTTTGTCAGAGAGTAAATGAAGAGGAAATGATTTATTTGGTTAAAGGTAAACACAGCAAACACGCAGACAACAACCAGTTACATTCGAATAGTCATAAGCCGTAAACAAATGCCTTAGCTGATGGGAGATTTAGCACAGGTCACGCTTATGAGAGAAGAGATGTCGAAGGAATAAATGTTTAAAAGGTATGATTTTTCCTCGCTTATAAATGGATTCCGTTTGCCATGGCATCTACTTTTTGATTGTAGTTACTGTGTAACACCATTTTCTTTTCACCTAATTTAATTCATACCTAATACACCTTTTCTGTCATTTTCTCTCTTGACCTTTTCAGGTGCTGTTATACTGATAAATATTGTTTATTGGCATAGAAGTGACTCAAAATAACTTCCACGTCTGCCTTTCTGCCTTTCCTTTCACTGTTTAGTAGTCATTTCATCTCCAGCCCTCTGTGCACTTTACCTTTTATGGAATTTTGTGGGTGTTACTACTGTACAGTACATATAAATGAACTGGGTTGGGAATGCAGTTTTGCAATTTAAGTGGGACTGACACACACACACACACACACACACACACACACACACAGGAGTGTGACGAAAATCAGCGTTTCTGAAACTTTTGTAAATCCGATGGATTAAGCAAACATTTACACGCAGCCTTACTACATGACTGAAAGATGTAGTTCATCGGCACTACATGTCAGTGTTAATTAAATTAATGTACAGTCCTGTGGAAATTTTCTTTTCTTATGTATTTGTCCCGAGTTACAGCAAGCATACAGCAGTTCCAGTGGAACGATGACCTGTTTAGTCATCGTACCTTTCATCTTAACATCTTTTTCTGTCGCAGTCACGTCCTTTTGTATAATTCACATCAGCAAAATCAGGAAAAAGACCACATGCCAACTACATGTGTGACCGCACGCTTTTGTTCTCTAGCCGAAAATATACTCTGCGCTGTAGGAAGCAGGTCAGGGCTAGTGTTCTTTCATGAGCCCAGATTACACATGCTCTTGTGTGGGATTACATATCCATGTTATCTAACGCTACAGAGAAACAGCAGAGTCGAGAACCTGGTGCAACGTTAGAAACGAGAAATTTTTCCAAAGAGCAATTCTGATCCGTGTCAGGTCCAATCCATAACAGCCATACCTCTATTTTTACCATGTACCAGTGACAGTATGTAAACACAGTGGTACTGTGATATTTAAACTGACAAGTGGTTTAGATCTTGAATGATACCTTAAAGTATGAAAACAAGCTGTGGCTTATTCTGTGTTTATATAGAGCTATTACCATGTAAGGATAACACAGATAGGGAAATACAGTATGCAAGCATTTGCTAGTTTATCCTTGTTTACAGGAATGTGTGCGTTCAGGGGATTACTGGTATACTGTCCTGCAGTGAAGTCCTGAATAAGAGATCTTACATAACATCAACAGATCTATTTGGAATCTCTCATGCTGGGTGTTTCTTGAATTTCCTCTGACTGAGAATCTACAGATGCTACCAAGACCTCGATTTTCCTTATTAAATTTGCATATCTTTTCAAAATCAATAATGATGTTCATGAAGTTTGTGAAAAGACAGACAGCTCCAGGAATTCAATCTCCCAGAATCCCCTACTAGCACAATCCCCTCTTAGCAAACCTGCTCAAGTTTACCTCATTTACAGCTTAAATATCTCTCGGTTTGGTTTGTTCACTGCAAATTTTTCATGGCTTTACATAGTTCAATTTTTTTGGAACATTCTGTTGTCACAGACAAAAGAAAATTGTAAAAAAAAAAAAAAAAAAAAAAATCTGTAAAAATATATTTTTTAGTGTCATTATAACCAAACACAGTTGCTGATAAACTTCTGGCAAGGGCAAAAATTTGGGGTTAAAATCTCAGAGTGAGAACTGTTACAGCGCTCAACTAAAAGCCACCAACAAGAACTCATAGGACAGCTACAAACAGTGGCAAAACATATAGCGTATAGCGGCTTAGTGATTAGCACGTTTGTCTTGCACCGCCGGGATTGGGGGTTCAAATCCAGTCTCCGCCCTGTGTGCACAGAGTTTGTGTGTTCTCTCCATGCTTTGGGGGTTTCCTCTGGGTACTCCGGTTTCCTCCCCCAGTCCATTGTAAGCTAATTGGAATTTCTAAATTGTCTGTGGTGTGTGTATGTGCAATCGTGCCCTGCGATGGGTTGACACCCCATCCAGGGTGTCCCCTGCTTTGTGCCGCGAGTTCCCTGGGATAGACTCCAGGTTCCCCGTGACCCTGTGTATTATAATTGGTACAGAATATGGATGGAAGGATGGACTGTTGTAATCACAGTCTTGTTTGAGCCCTTCAACCTACATTTCTAAGCCTTTTTCCCCCAGTATCAATCTCCTGTGTGTGACTTTTGATCTGGTTTCTCTTGTTTTTGCCCACTAGGGGTTTCCCTTTGTGCAGACTTTGTTTTATTTTTTGAACTCTACCTGGTTATTTCATTTCAGTTTTCTCGCCTGACATTCTGATTTGTTTTCCTTGACTTATTTGATTAATAAAACCCATTATCTATTTGAACCCGTTTACATCTCCGCCATCCCGCTCAGGTCTGACATCAGCCAGTATTTGAAGTTTAATAAAATTGTTTCAGTCATGTTAAAAGCTTTGTGAACTGCTGAGGTTTTTCGACAAACTGTACACTTTATACAAGGTTCTTGAATCCAGGTTTGTGGATCCACTGCACGAGTAGTTTCAATGATTTGGGTGTCTGGGCCGAGGCTACTTAGAAGCACTATAACAATACACATTATACTAATTGCTTTACAACTGTAGTAAGCTTCCTTAGCAACAGTATGCTTTCAAGGCCAGAGAAGGATATGATGGCTGCACAGAGAGCCTTCCAGACTGCTGTTTAAGTGCAGTCTAAATGCAGTAGTAAGTTTAACTGTCAAAACAAGTTTGCCCCCATTAGACATCAGAGCTTAATACAGCATAATGTGTTCAATTTTTCTGCAATGCCTTGTAAGCCTCAAGTGCATAAAACAGGATATGACTCATTTGATTAGGAGAAATATGATTCAAAATTAAACTTTGTTGGCTGTCTAATTCACTGTACCTATGTCAATCTGTAGTTAATGATGACTACATGACCTGAGAATATGACGTATCAGGTGTCAAACATGCTGGGGTCATGTTTCAGTGAAGTTTGGGGGTGGGCTGTGGCTCAGGTGGTAGAGCGGGTTGTCCACTAATCGTAGGGTTGGCGGTTCGATTACCAGCCCACGTGACTCCACATACCGAAGTGTCCTTGGGCAAGACACTGAACCCCAAGTTGCCCCTGATGTCATGGGGGAGCCTGGAGCCTATCCCAGGGAACTTGGGGCATATCACAGGGCACGGCTGCACAGCACAGACAATAAGCTTACAACGCTTGTCTTTGGACTGGGGGAGGAAAACGGAATACCTGGCGGAAACCCCCAAAACATGGGGAGAACATGCAAACTCCACGTACACAGGGCAGAGGCGGAATTCGAACCCCTAACCCTGGAGGTGCGAGGCAAACATGCTAAACACTAAGCCACTGTGCGCCCTAGAGCAAGAAAACATAAAGCTTAAAATTGAGTCCAAAAAAGTCTCAAAAAAGGTCTAATGAACAAGAAGAAATGAAGTCTTTGTCACATATATATATTACAGCACAGTGAAATTCTTTCTTCGCATATCACAGGTTGTTAGGAAGCTGGGGTCAGAAAGCAGGGTCAGCCATGATACAGCACCTCTGGAGCTGATAGGGTTAAGGGGCTTGCTCTAGGGCCCAAAAGTTAGTACGTTTACATGGACAACAATAATCCAATATTAACCCGATTAAGACGATACTCTGATTAAGTATCTACCATATAAACAGCATTTTTTAATGACCTTAATCTGACTAAATACACAAAGTCATACTCGAAGTAAACACAAATAGAATTAAGACGTGTGGAGTATTCCTGTTTTAGTCGCATTATCGACGTGTATTACAGACATGTACACACCTTAATCACACTATTAACGTCATGTGGGAGTCTTCACCGCATTTTGTGACAGGACACGTACACAACCGTTTGACAGCAAACAAGTGAGCACGGCTGTGTCCAAAACCGCGTACTTACCTGCTATATAGTAGGTAAAATACATGTATTTCAGCTACTATATAGTAGGTAAGTACACGGTTCGGGACGCAGCCCACGGCTTCAAGCAGTCGTCTATTTGCACATACAGCATGACAAATAATTAACTGCACTTGAAGCGTTCGTAAAAAATTTAATAAAAACACCCAAAACTGTATACGGTCCCATAACGAAGACCAACAGTATGTCGATACGTGAAATTCTGGAGGGAACGTCGGACGGCGTAGTGACGTAATGACGTGTGCCGTTAATCAATCTATGTTCTATAACATGTAAAACAGGAACAGGAAAGAAGTATTCTAAAAGCGACTCATGTAAACACCTTAAGCACAATATTGTCTTATTCAGAATAAGGTCAATAACTAGATTACTGCTGTCCATGTAAGCGTAGTCACTGGCAGCTTGGCTGTGCTGGGGCTTGAACCCCCAACCTTCTGATCAGTAATGCAGAGCTGTAACCGTTGAGCCACCACTGCCCAAGAAGCCTGTATTTGGTTTTAGGAAATATTAGCTAAATTTGACTAAAGATGTCAGTTTTTGCAGTGTCATTCACGCTGAATTTAAAAACACTTTGAAGCCAATTGAAATTTCGGTTTCCACTGTGGGCTCGCTGTTTTGCATAAACAAAGCTGCTCTTTCTGTGTTAGCAATATGAATACTCACGTCACTGACTTGCCAACCTATTCTATTCAAAGCAGAACCACTCTTCTAGAGCTTCTAGTCAAACAGTAATACAACACAAATGCATACAGATATAGTGTTCAGCAAAAGGCTTGTCATCTGAGAAATTTACATTTGAAGCAAATGATCTTGGGGAAGAGAAAAGAAAAAAAAAACCCAAAAAACATACGTCATCAGAACAAGTGTTTAAAATCGATTTATGTGACCATCCTTAGAATACACAATGAACGTTGTGCAATCAAAAATATTTCCAAGCTCCATGAAGGACTCCTGTTTTTTTTCTGTCCAAGTGTCCCTGTTAATATGCATCATCTTATTGGTTTTGGCCAGATTCCCTGCATCATTTGCTGAAATTCACACCAGACCAAGGCCATCACTCCTGTTATTTACATAAACACGCAGACAGGCATTACTGCGCTTCTTCAGACATTCATTTTTGTGAATATAAAACTTGTTTTATGTTCCACATTTTGCTCCACACTTGTATATCTATATCACACCAAGACGTCTCCTCAGAGTTAAATCATCGGCTTTAGTGCCAATGATGTCAGATACTGAGGGACTAGAATTTTCTTAAAAGGCATAAAGAGATATTTAAGATGGAGTTTTATGGCTATTTCACCATATATTTTTACCCTTAAATTGCCCAGTATATTTCAACGTACAATAACTCCAGAATTATCTGCACACGTTACAATAATGGGCAAAAATAATGATATATATTGCACTAAACATTACACCCAATTAATTAATAACTGATGAAGTTCTTGACACACTCAAAGAATAATTTAATTCATTAAATTAAATAATGCAAATTATTTTGGGGACGTGACAAAATGTAACATTTTGCTCTACAAATATGAGGCCGCATACATATAAAAATCTATTTAATCATCCATGACCACGGGGGAAAAAACAAAACGCTTTTAATCCAAAAGAGACAGATGGTTGTTGATCTGCAATAAATAAGCAGTTAATATAGCATTTGGCACAATTGAGTCATAAAAAAAAAAATTTAAGCCAAGCCAGAACACAGAATGCATGAGCCTAATGTTCTCACTATGGCCATGAATCAGTGATGCTGTGGGACTGTTTTGCTGCTAGTGGTCTAGTAGCTCTTGTAATTATTGATGGCATCATGAATTCTGTAGTATCAGGGTATTTACGGGATATACACCGAATGTTGAAAACACCACACTCACTGCATTGCATATACAGTATTCAAGTCACTGAATGTTTTATTGTTGTTTGCTTATTTTCTTGAAAGGTGCCAATAATTCTGTATTCATGACAGTTTCAACATGACATCTTGAAAGACTGGGTCACTATTTGCTGGCAGCATCCTTGTTGATTTAAAACTATGATGGCATGTCTGTCAGTGTGTCAACGTGTTAGCCATTTTTAAACCTCTCTTCGAGGCAAGGCTATATTTACAATTATCTTTCAACACATTTCCACGACTTTACACGACTAGCACAATAGGGCTGGACAATCATCGCTGGATATAAAGTGCTAGTGGTGGAGTTTAATACATAACCAGGGATAACCAGGTTGGTTGCTTCAGCAACAATCAAATTACAACAAAATAATTACGTAATAAAAGTATGCTTTGAACATTTTTGGATGACCTAATCTAATGGATATATTTAGTGACAGATAGTCGTGATATTAGATGGGAGGGCTAAAATTTCATATCTATCAATAGCTTGACAATGAAATTATTAGGTTTGGACATTATATCACAAGGTCTCATCAACGGCATAATAAGAATGATGTGGGACAACTATTTACATACACATACTTAAAGACAGAAAGGCAGCCGCATTTCAAATCGAGTGTTGTTTGCTGCAATCCATTGTACTCTTAACTCTAGCATGGAAAAGTGCAATGGAACAGCCATTCAACCTGGAAATTCAGCTTCCTTCCACATCCACCTTGCCTGAGGTCTCCGTCATAAACACACCTGATATCACAACAACATGGCGGCGCACAGTAGACCGATAAACAGATTTCACATTGCATCAATTTCTACCTGATCTGTAGCTTTTGCGTTGTGAAAAGGTGTTTTAACAGCTTTTAGGTTTGTAACATAATCCCAATTCCCAAAAAGTTGGGACACTGAGTAAAATGTAAATAAAAACAGAATGCAATGATTTGTAAACCTCATAAACCCATATGTTATTCACAATAGAACATAGAGCACGTATCAAATGTTTAAACTGAGTAAATGTACCATTTTAAGAAAAAAATAAATACATTTGAAATTCATGGCCGCAACACGTCTCAAAAAAGTTGGGACGGGACAACAAAAGGCTGGAAAAGTAAGTCCATCCATCTTCTACCGCTTACTCCTTCTTCAGGGTCATGGGGAACCTGGAGCCTATCCCAGGAAGCATCGGGCACAAGGTGGGGTACACCCTGGACAGGGTGCCAGTCCATCACAGGGCACAATCGCCTACCCACTCACACACCCATTCATACACTACGGACACTTTAGACATGCCAATCAGCCTACCATGCATGTCTTTGGACTGGGGGAGGAAACCGGAGTACCCGGAGGAAACCCCCGCAGCACGGGGAGAACATGCAAACTCCGCACACACATGGCTTATAAAAATAAACAGCTGGATGTGAATTGGCAACAGGTCAGTAACATGATTGGGTATAAAAAGAGTATCTTACAGAAGGCAGAATCTTTCAGAAGTAAAGATGGGCAGAGGTTCACCAATCTGCGAAAAACTGCATCTACAATTTGTGGAACAATTTCAGAATAATGTTCCTCAATGTAAAATTGCAAAGACTATGAATATCTCATCATCTACAGTACACAATATCATCAAAAGATTTCTGGAGAAATCTCTGTGCGCAAGGGACAAGGATGATAATCAATATTGCATGCCCGTGAACTTCGGGCCCTCAGGCGGCACTGAATTAAATACAGGCATGATTCTGTAATGGAAGTCACTGCATGGGCTCAGAAACATCTCCAGAACTCATTGTCTGTGAACACAGTTTGCCGTGCCATCCACAAATGCTGGTTAAAGCTCTATAATGCAAAAAAGAAGCCGTATGTGAGCATGATCCAGAAACACCGCTGTCTTCTCTGGGCCAAAGCTCATTTAAAATGGACTGAGGCAAAGTGGAAAACTGTTCTGTGGTCAGACGAATCGAAATTTGAAAATCTTTTTGGAAACTATGGACGTCGTGTCCTCTAAACTAAAGAGGACTAAAGAGGAGAGGGACCATCCGGCTTTTCATCAGCGCTCAGTTCAAAAGCCTGCATCTCTGATGGTATGAGAGTGCATTAGTGCCTATGGAATGAGCAGCTTGCACATCTGGAAAGGCATCATCAATGCTGAAAGGTATATACAGGTTTTAGAGCAACATATGCTTCCATTTCCTCAGTTTAAAGATTTGATATGTTTTCTATGTTCTATTGTGAATAAAATATGGGTTTGCAAATCATTACATTGCATATCATTCTATTTTTATTAACATTTTACACAGCATCCCACCTTTTTTTGGAATTGGGGTTGTAATGCCATTAATACAAGTCCAACTTTGGTAACCTGATAAGAAATTATTTATGTAAAGCTTCTTTATGTTTATCAAATTCAGAGACTAGCCACACAAATATGACTTTTGGCATTCATGTCTAGGTGCTGTCGTGCTCGGTTCCGCCAAAAAAATAATAAAAAACTACCTTAAGATATTTATTAACAACAAATAATCAGATGAAGATGCCAAAAATTAAACCTTATAATAATTATTATTATTTTTTATCTTACCCCATTTATACCAGGCATACCTTTATATATGAATACATGAAGCTCTTTATACTGTTCCACTGTCCTTATTTGCACCAGTCAATCATTACACCTTCCTATCGACAATGCCTTCAGTCCCTGCTGGGTTCCACCTCACTACTACTCATACTTCCACATATTCAGGCGCGTAATCAGAGTTGTGGATTTGCCAAGTCTATGAGAGAGAGAGAGAGAGAGAGAGAGAGAGAGAAAGAAAGCAAGTCTTGCATAATGTTTCTTAACAAATGTTGAATGTACTCTGTCAGCAAATCCCATTTCCATGGAAACATGGTCTTGAGAGTGCAGACCGTGTTTAATAATGCCCTTTTACTTGGCTTCTTTTCTCATTTACGTTCTCATCATTTTTCGCTTAAGATCCTCTTGGTTTTCTTCTCAGTCAATGCTGATAAAGAGGGGCACTTACATATGGCTACTGCTCAGGAATTGAGTTTCATGTTCTGGAGGATTTGCACTGACTTTAAATACAATACATTCTCAATACTGACGGATGTAAAACACAACACTAAGTGTAAGACATTGTTGTAGTTATGGAGGACACTGATACACAGGATACACGGATACAGTACGCAGGGATGAATGATTTGGGATATGATTAAATCTATCTTTACAGATTACAAATCAGAAACCCATTCCATTCAACACATTATTTCCTGATGTGCCAATCATCAGTACGATACTGCATTCACAGATACAGATTTCACTCTGAGATTAAACGCAGCAGGGTATTAGGGTGTGGAAATTGAGAGACGTGTTCGCTTTAGTGTGGCAGCTGTTTGGCTAGTGTTGTTTAGAAGCATGTAGTAGTATGCACTCCATTTCACTGAGAGCTTCACCCACAATCCAGGCGCATTAGTTCCTGATGGACAGCTTTGCTCAATTCACATCACTGATGTAAGAAAAGGCCTTATAGGTCAGTTAAAATTTGCAAAAGTCCAGTTACAGTTGCTTACAAAGGTCTGGATAAGCAATTCTATGGTGACAACCAGGGGAGTAACCTGGCCTAGGCAAGATTTTTTTTCCTTTAGCCCAGAATAATTCTCCACTTGGACCGGTTTGTCACTACGTAACTGAATATCAGTAAAAGAAGACGGCAGTGTTGAAATCTTGTATCTATCGTGAATGGAGTGTTGCATTTCGTCTTCGGTGAACGAGGCAAGACCAATCAGACAGGGTTTACAGGAAAAAACATGGAAATACTCGTGTCTTATAGGCTGATAGCTCTCAATTCTGCCAAATGCTAGCTCACAGTCAGTTAGTGTGAGGGGGAAAATGGATATATGCCGATTTATTGTTATTATTATTATATTTTTTTTTTACTAGTGAAGGGGTTGAAACTGAAACACTAACATCCTCTCATGCTGAGCAGGAAAACAAGGTGTGTAAATGTCTGTGTGAGTTCCATGAAGTTACACGAACATTATATGAGCACAGCATAAGGACAGCTAATGTACTGTGCAAGGCACTGTAGCAACTAAACCCATAAAATCATAGCTTAGTTGTGCCTCTCCTTGGCTAGCGACACCAAACTAGCCTAGTCTTGTGTTAGATAGCCAAAACGTTTTAGATTTTATCAGTTTGGTAGTCCTACAAACAAACAGTGATAACACCCGAGGCAAGTTTTATGATAAATCCAACTTTTTGTCTGATCATGTCTTTCTTTCTGATTGCAAATAAATTCAGTCATTCCATTTCATTTTAACCTTATGTTCATTTCCTTCTCATATTGCAGGCTGGTCAAGTTGGGTTGTAAGAATACTGAAGTAGGCTAAATTTAACCAGATAATACGATTTTTAAAAAACAGAATCCAGACAGTCATTGTCTTTATTGAATATTTGATATTTTCTATTATATTGTTTTACTGTTTTACTACCTGTACCAGTGAGGTGGGAATTGTGGTTCTTAACAAGTAGGTCACTCAGCAATGATTCTGCAACCGAATTAAGAAAGTTTACTCAGACACTTTGAGTAGTTAGCCATTTTCAACTCTCATTCATGACATTGGCATTGTATTATGAGTTTTGATGATTTTCCATCATGTAGGCCTAGTAATAATAGCAGTACAGTGGATAACTGATATGACACTAGTTTGAGACATTCGAGTGGCTTTATTATTCATGTGCAGAATAATCCTTCCAATTTTTAAGCAGTTAGCCCTCACATGCAAGAAAACAATGCATGGAAACAGTCTATTTAGAAGTACGTTTTTAAAGGTTTTTTTGAATGGAGAAGAGGGGCGCACGCTGGCTTGGTGTTTAGCACGTTTGCCTCGCACCTCCGATTCAATTCCCACCGTGGCCCTGTGTGTGCGGAGTTTGCATGTTCTCCCCGTGCTGCGGGGGTTTCCTCTGGGTACTCCGGTTTTCCTCCCCCAAGTCCAAAGACATGCATGGTAGGCTGATTGGCATGTCCAAAAGTGCCCATAGTGTATGGGTGGGTGAATGTGTATGTGATTGTGCTGTCCAGGGTGTACCCCGACTTGTGCCCGATGCTCCCTGGGATAGGCTCCAGGTTTCCCCGTGACCCTGAAAAGGATTAAGCGGTATAGAGGATGGATGTAAGTACTTGTCCAAGCAGGCTATATTATGTACTTACTAATGTCAAAAAGGAGTGCCCTACTTTTAGACTAATCAGATGATGCTGCTAACAAGCCAAAAGCTTTGTGAAGATCAGTCTCTGTGTCTGGATTTTGTTTTAGACATATTAAGGTCCTTGATGAATATATATCTGAAATGCAGCAAGTCTGATTCCAGGCTTTACAGTGCAGTACAGAGTTTATGTTCTCCACCAAACAAATGCGGTGTAAGAGGAAAAATTATACAACTGTTTTATGATACGCACGATACTAAGAGCAAAAGCAAGCAATAACAGTTTCATGCATTTCACTGTCAAAGCAACAGGCCCGCTGATAACCCCACAGTTTGCCACAGATAACTACACGAGTTCTGCCCTGTGGTCTTGGTCTTAGCTATATAAAACACTATCTGCTCTTGCAACCAAAAAAATAAAAAATCCTAGAAACCTAGTCATTAAAATAACAATAAAACAGACCATGGCATGAAATGTAGTGCGGATAAAAAGGTCAGATCGCGGGTGGTAATTTTTCCAAACTGCATCCATCAAAACAGCAAGGTTCCAAGTGTTACTGGGGATTTCTTCACCTGCCTTTTTATTACAGGAAAAATAAACTAGTTTCAGGTTTATTTGATATTAAGGGAGCATAAACACTATTGTTTAACATTTATGGGTGAAATATTTTTTCTGTCAAATGTAAGAATTGGATGCCGCTTTGTTCCTTGTAAAAGGTTTTTGCATTAATAAAGGTAAATTGATGCCAGTCAAGTTTCTACAAGATGGTAGCCAGCTTCTTAAAACCTGAATGGGAAGTGATGATAAACAGACACAAAGAGACTCTCTCGGGAGTAGACCTCCAACCAGAGACTCTCTCGGGAGTAGACCTCCAACCAGAGACTCTCTCGGGAGTACACCTCCAACCAGAGACTCTCTCGGGAGTAGACCTCCAACCAGAGACTCTCTCGGGAGTAGACCTCCAACCAGAGACTCCCTCGGGAATTGACCTCCAACCAGAGACTCCCTCGGGAATTGACCTCCAACCAGAGACTCCCTCGGGAATTGACCTCCAACCAGAGACTCCCTCGGGAATAGACCTCCAACCAGAGACTCCCTCGGGAATTGACCACCAACCAGAGACTCCCTCGGGAATAGACCTCCAACCATACTCTCTCGGGAATAGACCTCTAAACAGAGACTCCCTTGAGAATTGACCGCCAACCAGAGACTCCCTCGGGAATAGACCTCCAACCAGAGACTCCATCAGGAATAGACCTCCAACCAGAGACTCTCTCGGGAATTGACCTCCAACCAGAGACTCTCCCGGGAATTGACCTCCAACCAGAGACTCTCCCGGGAATTGACCTCCAACCAGAGACTCTCTCAGCAATAGACCTTTCCCAAGAAAAGACCTTCCCTCTCATACACACACGCACACACCCACACACAAATGAGGAGTTTCCTCCATGCAGACATAGGGAGAGCTTGCAAAACTGTGCACAGATGTGAAGATGTGAATCAACACTGTCAACTACACTACCGTGCCACCCTGTGTGTTTCTCTCCATTTCTGATTTGACACTTTATGTAAACTAGGAGTAGATCATAACATTCATGGAGCCTAATATAACACTTTTCAGTATATCATAGCATATCTGCTGAAATACAGAAAGAAGGGTTCTCCCAGAGAGAAAATCCAGGTTACACATTTAACCGCTTTTTTCCGCACAAAATTTTTACAGTAAAGATACATTTATTCAAAAGAGGATGTGGCATAACTCTTCGCTGCAATGGAGGGGAAGCTAGGGAAATGACTAGGATATTCGTAAAACAAATAAATAAATAAATCTTGCATCACATTTCAAGGTACATACCTCAACTGGAATTATATTTATTTATTTATTGCGACATAATCATCTATACGGGTAAATCATAGCATTGATAGCACAATGATTTGCTTGGAATGGTGTACAGCCATGTTTATGTAATGAAATAAGTAAGCACTCTTGTTTATCTCTAAAGCAGCCTTTAATTACACACTTTTTGCCACTTTCAAAGTTAACCTCTATAAAGTTTTCCATTACACGTGAGCTAGGTGTCAGAGTAAAGCCCTAATGCCACTGTGCAGAGTGCACCAATGCTATGAGATTAGGATTGCCACATGACATGACTAATCTCGCCATAGGATTACACTAGTGTTATCGGCACTGTACACCTCACTCACTATAACTCTCCTTGACATGCAGTAGCCAATACAATGTCCTAACTGTTGAAACAAAGATACAATGGGTATAGAAATGACAAAAAGCAAAATGACCTCTTCATTGAGGTCAATGTTCCCAGTCACCCCATTGCTGTGTTCCTTCCACCGGCTTCCTCTAGCTGCCTGCATCAGATTTTAAACAATTAAGCTTACGGCTGTAGTCAAGACTGGCATTGTCAAATCCCAAAGTCCATGACCAAGAATAGTCAAGATCAAGTCAAGACTGCATGTTAAGAGGTTTGAGTCCAAATGAAAGCAACACTGAGTAAAGACCGAGACCATAATCCATCAAATCCTTTCCGAGGCCAAGCCTTTACTTCAGCTAGTTGGTTTCAGTTGTGCATTGGGGCAATTATTAGCCTGTTTTCTAGAAGAAGGAATCACTTATTGTGGTTAGCATGTTCTGTGCTATCCTCTGTGGATGGGGGTTCGAATCCCACCTCCATCCTGTGTGCGCAGAGTTTGCATGTTCCCCTCGTGCTTTGGGGGTTTCCTCCAGGTACTCCAGTTTCCTCTCCAGTCCAATGATGTGTGTTGTAGGCTGATAGGCATTTCCAAATTGTCTGTAGCCTGTGAATGTGTGTGCGATGGTGCCCTGCAATGTGTTGTCCCCTACTTTGTGTGCCCCAAGTTCCCTGGAATTGGCTCCAGGCTCCCCACAACCCTGTGAAGGAAAATGGATGAATGGAGACCAAGACCATATTTAGAGCAATGCCCAAGACTAAGACTGAAAAATCTAAGTACAAGTGCCAATAATTCAGAAGTACACCCCTACTCATGCGTGCCTACAAAGTCAAAAATGGACCAGCATCCTACCTGAAACCACTTCTCAATCCACACTCTGCACCACAATCCCTCTGAGCCACTAGCACAGCTTGATTTGATTCACTATCCCTCAAGATATAAAGAAGTCACATCAAGACCCCAGGTCTTCTCTTGGTCCCCAAGTGGTGGAATGAACTCCCCCCCTGCCGTCCGAACATCTGGGTCACTATCTGTCTTCAGGCGAAGACTAAAGAACTACCTCTTCACACTCAAATGAGTACTTAAATTATTTTTAAAAAATCAGACATGTACTGTTTTTGTTGCTGTACTAACTTCTTCTAACACCTCTTTAACATAGTTTTTGCTAAATAGTATTCTTAGACTCTGACCTATTTGTCCTAGCATGAGAATATATGTTTTGGATGAAGACCAGAAAGCACTGCCCAATGCTGTAAATGTAAGAGTTAAACCAACAAGATTGTGTGCCTTGGGTGTTTCTGAAACATTTTGATGTGTGGACCTGTTACAGATTTTTTTTAATACCAGTGCAAAGTACAGGTATCAAGCACCATTCAGCAGGAACACTCAGAATGCAATAACATGGTACAATGACCAGGTTCAGTATGAGACATTAATAGAAACATGCATCACACTCTA
This sequence comes from Ictalurus furcatus, assembly GCF_023375685.1. Classification (NCBI taxonomy): domain Eukaryota; kingdom Metazoa; phylum Chordata; class Actinopteri; order Siluriformes; family Ictaluridae; genus Ictalurus; species Ictalurus furcatus. The sequence continues at coordinate 7,148,244 of NC_071276.1, forward strand.
AGAGCTGTGTACTCAGACATGAAAGCTTAGAATAACAATCATCATGTGAAAGCAATGTCGATGCAATGGAATAACAATCAAACTCGGTCACTGTGCATATCCAAAGCTGGAAGTGGATATATACACACTCTTTATTAGGAACACCGGTACATTCAGACAATCATCCAATAGCCAATCATGTGGCAGAAGTACGATCCATAACGTTCACATCAAACATCAGAATGGGGGGAAAAATTAGTCCAACTTTGACGGTGGCATGGTTTGAGTATTTCAGAAACTGCTGATCTCCTGGAATGTTCATGCAGAACAGTCTCTAGAGCTTGCACAGAATGGTGCAAAAACAAAAAAACATTAAGTGAGCTGCAATTCTGCAGGTGGAAACATGTCGTTGAGGAGATAGTTCAGAGGAGAATGGCCAGACTGGTTTGAACTGACAGGAAGGATATGGCAACTCAAATAAATCAATCACTCTATACAATGTTGGGGAGCAGAAAAGCATCTCAGAATGCACAACACGCTGAGCCTTGAGGTGGATGGGTTACGACAGTCGAACACCACAACAGGTTCTACTGCTCTCAGCCAAGAACTCTACAGGGGCAACAGTTGGCAAAGGCTCACCAAAACTGGACAGTTAAAGATTGGAAAAAGACCAGATGACATTAATAACCTTTTTTTTTTAAATATACACCCACTGTACACTGCACCCAGTCTGGCCATTCTCCTTTGACCACTCTCATCAACATGGCTTTTCCACCTACAAAATAGCTGGATAATTTTAGACTGTTGTGAGTGAAAATCCCAGGAGGTTTCTAAAATAGTTTCTAAAATTCTGAATCGTCTGCAACTGATAACCATGCCACGGTTAAAGACACAGATATCACATTCTTCCCCATCGTGATGCTTGATGTGAACATTAACATGACCCGAGTCTGCATGATTTAATGCATTGCGCTATTGCCACATGACTGGCTGATTAAATAACTGACCATGAGCGTGTGTGTACTGTATGTATACGAAAACATCATGAAATTCCTAAAAATAAATAAATAAATAAATAAGTCCTAAAAGCAGACAAAGACAATCCATTTAAACAAATGAGACAAAAAAAATATACTTGGTCATTTATTTATTGAGAGAAATAATCCAATATTACATATCTGTGAGTGGCACAAGAATGTGAACTTCTAGGATTAGCAGTTATATTGAAGCTGAATTTAGAGTCAGGTGATTTCAAGCAGGTGTGAGTGGGTGCCCTGTTTTATTTAAAGAATGGGGATCTATAAAAGTCTGAAATTCACAACACATGTTTGTGGAAGTGTATCATGGAACGAACAAAGGAGCTTTCTGAGGACCTGTTGATGCTCAGGAGGCCTGAAATGTTTACAAAACCATCTCTAAATGGTTTCTAAAGAGTTTGGACTCCACCAATCCACAGTCGGACAGATTGTGTTCAAATGGAGGAAATTCAAGACCATTGGTACCCTCCCCTGGAGTGGTTGATCAACAAAGATCACTTCAAGAGCAAGACGTGTAATAGTCCACAAGGCCACAAAAAAACCCAGGGTAACTTCTAAGCAAGTAAAGGCCTCTCTCACATTGGCTAATGTTAATGTTCATGAGCCCACCATCAGGAGAACACTGAACAACAATGGTGTGCATGGCAGGGTTGAAAGGAGAAAACCATTACTCTTACAAAAAGAACATTGCTGCCCGTCAGCAGTTTGCTAAAGGTCACATGGACAAGCCAGAAGGCTATTGGGAAAAAATGTTTTGGGAACGGATGAGACCGAACTTTTTGGTTTAAATGATAAGTGTTATGTTTACAGAAAGGAAAACGCTGCATTCCAGCATGAGAACCTTATCCCATCTGTGAAACATGGTGGTGGTAGTATCATGGTTTGGGCCTGTTTTGCTGCATCATTTATGAAACAATAAATTCTGAAGTATACCAGTGAATTCAAGAGGAAAATGTCAGGACATCTGTCTGTGAACTGAATCTCAAGAGAAAGTGGGCCAAGCAGCAAGACGACAACCCTCAGCACACAACTCATTCTACCAAAGAACGGTTAAAGAAGAATAAAGTTAATGTTTTGGAATGGCCAAGTCAAAGTCCTGACCTTAATCCAACAGAAATGTTGTGGAAGGACCTGAAGCAAGCAGTTCATGTGAGGAAACCCACCAACATCCCAGAGTTGAAGCTGTTCTGTACTGAGGAACGGGCTAAAATTCCTCCAAGCCGATGTGCAGCACTGATCGACACTTACTGGAAACAGTTATTGCTGCACAAGGGGTCAGATACTGGAAGCAAATGTTCACATACTTTTAGCACTCACAGATATGTAATATTGGATCATTTTCCTCAATAAATAAATGGCCAAGAATAATATTTTTCTCTCATTTGTTTAATAGGGTTCTCTTAATCTACTTTTAGGACTTCTTAGGAAAAGCTGATGTTCCAGTTCATATTTATGCAGAAATACAGAAAATTCTAAAGAGTTATAAACTTTCAAGCACCACTATATAAATAAAACAGTTAAGTATAAAGACCAAATATCTCAATGGTTATTTTGCCACCATTTTAATAAAGATCCTCATAATACAGGATCGACCAAAAGATGTCTATAGCCTGATAGTATACAGAGCCTTGGTGTTAAAGTATGCACTCTTCATAATAAACACACCATCGCTTTACCATCCCCCTCTTACCCTGTCTCTCTCCCTGGCCTAACTCATTATTTGAGCTTCTTGGATTATTAGGCATTTAGCCCTCTCTAATACACAGCTTATTCCCTCATTTATCAAACTGATGGCTTGTCAGCTAACCTGGTCCTTTAATTAACTATGATAAGTCTACTGAGCATTAAGGACTCTACAGGTAGCATGGAGACGAAATTTTTTCTTTTTCTTTCAGCTAAATGTGCCACTATAATTCCGCAAACCGCCTTTGATATTTTATTTTAATAGTTCTGTGCACTGTCTTTTGGAAACAAATTGAAAAATGTCAACGATCAAACAGATCACAGCGCACTTGTGATGTTGATTATTTGGCAGCGTCTATTTACACAAACTGAACATAGTTACGAGATGCTACAAGATGCTATTTAATGACGTGGATCAACGGTCAAACAGCTCCCCTCCCTCCCCATTATCAATAACACGAATATGATAGAATTTAATGCATATGTCACTGTTGTTTCAGAAAGTGAACAAATATTTCTTTTTAAAAGGAATAAAGGGTGCAAAGGGTGCAAAGCGCAAAGGGTCTGCTTTACATTTCGAACATCAAATGTTGAAAGAACTCAAAAAAACAAACAAAAAAAAACGAGAAAAGAAAGTAATTTCTGGCATATTTTTAAGCAGCATGTCTAAGTAGAAGATAATAAAGATAAAATAATAATAAAATATCAGTCACATATACATTACAGCACAGTGAAATTCTTTGCTTCGCATACCCCAGCATGTTAGGAGGTTGGGGTCAGAGATGATACAGCGCCCCTGGAGCAAAGAGGGTTAAGGGCCTTGCTCAAGGGCCCAACAGTCACAGCTTGGCAGTGCTGGGGCTTGAACCCCTGACCTTCCGAGCAGTAACCCAGAGCCTTAACAGTCAAGCCACCACCCCCCCCAAAGAAGATGCTTATATACAGTACCGTAGTTGTTACACAAACAGCTAATGATTGATCTTTTTCTTATAATCATGAAATCTATGTGTGTGCAAAATGTGTTTTATATGCACATGGATGTTAAGTGTTAACTGATTCTGTCTAGGCAATACAATGAATCACCAAACCCAGACTAACGGAGAACCAAAACAGCTATTTGTTGAAAAGCCGGTGGCTAATTATTTCCATCTGTACCAACTTTAGCAGTTTCCTAAGTGCCTGACCTGTACTATTTCCTCAAATAACATGTCATTAATTTGATACAATACTGAGTAATAGCAAAACATTGAATCTCTCTGCTTTTCAGATTATAATTGCGCATCTTTACTGCAATATTAGCCCTTCCCAAAGACACAGCAATAGCTATAATTTAGAAAGGACACAAACACGACCATAACTGAAACACACAATATTTGCTTTGATGACAGTTTTGCGCCTTGGCTGAGAAAGTTGAGAGCACTTATACTCCACAAAGTGTTTATTTATAACCAATTGTGCCAATGATTGTTTGACTCTCTTCCCCTTGTGTAATCTCCTCAGGAGCTGCAGCACCCTGGAATAACAGCGTGCATCCTCTGTTGGCTAGTCTAGATTTATTTTCGCGTGTGCGTGTGTGCGTGTGCGTGTGTGTGTGTGTGTGTGTGGCGACGCAGTGCGGGCGTCCGTGGGTGTGTGATTAAGCGGAGGATTCTAGTCGACGAGCGACCGTGCTCATGCAGCATAGAGACGTCAGACCTTACTGCAAGACGTGTACTGGATCAGCTGAATATGGTGCTGTTCCTCTTATTCTTTATGACATAAGATGATATCAGTTTATATTGAGTTTGGATACCTTCTTCTGGGTCTAATGCTAAGTACACTGATCTACAACTGGTAAAAACTTTACAGAGAGAGAAAGCTTTTCGCCGGTGATATGTAAAAATAAATAAATAAAATAAATAAATAAATCAGCTCGAGCCAAATCAGTAACCTCACAGACATTTAGAGCTGGTGTGTGTTTTTTACCACAACATTTCGCGCAAGATCAAAGCCAGTGGCTGCATTTCGTCAAATCCAAATCTGCAGCGTAAATAATAACGACGAATGCCGCTTTTGAAATTTTTTTTTGGAACTATCAGAGGTAGACTATCCAACAGGCGGACTCGTGTCTAGAGCTCGTCGACGAGCCCATCTAACTGGCACAGGAAACAAACTCCAGAGGCACGAATTTCAAAACGAGAAGCCGACTAGATCTCTTTAACTCTCCGTGCACGGTTCATCGCGATGCTAAAAGCCGCTCTGACTCATCGCTCATTATGTCGTTACACTGCTCGTCATTTCATAAAGGATGCACGGTCACAGAATAATAAAAGACAAAGGAGTCTGATTTGATTCAAACATATTCCCCCTCGGATGCCTCTCTGGAGCATCTGCAAGAGACACGTTCATACCAGACGATGTTGCCTGTACATCTCAGAATATTCGCAGAGAAGATGATCATGTAATCTTTCATGAATTCTTGGCAAGCCTCTGTTATATACGCGAAATCACATGACCTTGTCCGGTATGTCTCTGAGGAGGGATCGATAAAAGTGCAATTAAGCCCAAACCAAAGCTTCTTCGTTAACGCAAATTAGAGAAAGAGTGAAATACCATGTTCACATAATGTACGGAATCGCTTAGATTAAGAGATGATTGGCGTGACAGTTCTGCATTATTTGTAAACGACACCAAAGTACCTTCCATGGTGCTAATGGGTGGTCATAAACTTACACACCTTGTGAGTTAATTAAGCTGCCATCATAGCTCTAGTGGTAAAAGCAACAAATATAACCCCCCCCACCACCACCAACACCACAGTCTTTCTTTTCTAATTACAATGTCGTGCAACAAATATACACCCCCCCCCCCCCCACCTTTTTAATTATAATGTCATGCATGTCGTCACCTAAATCAAGACAGCCTATAGAAATCTTCCTGCATCAGTATGGGAGGATTCTGTAGACAGGTTTGCGAGACACCATGCAACAGGCTGGTGTTCACACCGGGGTCGTAAACCCGGCCTGACTGGCTGTTATAGGAGACATTTTCGTACCGCAGTACACCAGTTCCGCCTTATATAAATCCCAGGATTCCCAACCCTGGTCCCGGAGTTCCCCGTGGTTCCTTGCACACTTTCCCTGGTCTAATACACCTACGTAAACCAGTGATGGGCTGTTAGTTAGCCGATTAACTGAAATGATAGTGATAGAGCAGGAAAAAACAGTAACATGTGCTGGACAGGAGGGACTCCAGGACCAGGGTTCGAGCCTGTGTGTTAATATGCGAGGACATGCATCTCATCTCATCTCGTCCATTCATATCTCTCTCTCTCTGTCTGTCTGTGAGACACACACACACACATTATATAAAATAATAATAACATACACACACGTTACATAACAAGGAAGCAACATTCTGTTCTTGACAAAAAGTTTTTGCAGCAACCTTTCAAGAATCAGACTTCTGGAGGTGTGAATACTGAAGAAAAGAAAGAAAATCCCCCTTGCTCTGCATTACTGGCCTTTTGCAATGTTGTTGGAAAAGCAGAGTCATAATAACTGCTCCTGCACCCTGATCCTCTCTACTGCTCTGCTGAAGCTCACCTGTTTATCCAGGGTCTCCTTGCCTCCGGTGGACACTTTAGGCGCCGGGACTCGTTCACATGTGCAGCCCTCCAGGAGATAAATGCCCGAGGGTCGAGCACTTTGCTCAGAGTCGAAGTAGAAGAGCACGTTTTGGTAGAGGGCGAAAAACTTCTCGTGCCACTTGCTGTTTTCCGTCGTCTTCTTGCTGAGGTAGCCGCGCTTGGTGCCCTCTTTGCGCGCCACCACGGACAGAAACAGTGCGTGTCCCTCATTGTAGCGAACGCTCTTCTGCATTTTCCGTCTCGGTTCTGCTCCGCTCTCACCTGCTCTTCAGCACCATACCCGTCTCGATGCTTTGGACCGTTTATTTCTCCCCCACTCCAGGTGTGCGCGTGTGCGCACTGAGCACACGCGCACAGGACAACTTCGAGCCTCTCTTTGCGTCTCTTTGCCTGTCTGCGCTCCTCGGATCCGAGTTCCTAGGCGACTTTATCCGAAGGAGTTTGCGGTCTGATCCATGTCAGAAGTGTTTACAGAGCGAATGAGAAACGCGAATTTAAAAAAAAAAAAAAAAGAAAAGAAAGAAAGGAAGAAAAGAAAAAAAAAAAGGAGTGCGCGCGTGCGCTACAGCACAGATAAACGCAGAGACAACATGGGTTTCAGGATCGGATTTAATCAGATTTGACAGCTCCTTAAAGAGACAGCGCTGAACGCGCGCGCTGTGGCTGTGAGGGCGCTCGACGCCGCTGATTGGCTGAGAGACCAGAGGGCGGAGCTAGGAACACTTCGTGTTGGGACTCGCGCAACTAGTGACGGGAAGTTCGGATCATTTTACTGACTCGGCTCTTTGAATCTCGTTCAGTAAAATGAATGAACCCCCCCTCCGAGTCATTTCGTTAATTTCAGCGGAATATAATTAAAATGTTACATGCTCAATTCCCCAACACATCTAGTACTTAGGCAAACGATCACATTTGGAATAAAAAAAATAATCTATAGGCTAATGCAGCCGAGGCCATTTTATGAGAAACAGAAACGATTAATTAATTGCTTAATATTAGGTCTTAAGGTTATGCTGTGGCAGCTGTGTCTCAGGTGGTAGAGCTAATCCACTAATCGTAGGGTCAGCGGTTCGATTCCCGGCCCACATGACTCCACATGCCGAAGTGTCCTTGGGCAAGACACTGAACCCCAAGTTCCTCCAGATGGCAAGTTAGCACCTTGCATGGCAGCTCTGCTACCATTGGTGTGTGAGTGTGAATGGGTCAATGAAACACAGTGTAAAGCGCTTTGGATAAAAGCGCTATATAAGTGCAAACCACTTACCATTTATGCAGTCTGTTAGTTCACCTCACATCCCCATCCGAGTCATTCTTTCTTTCATCACATCAAATTTGTCACATCTGTTCCCCGGAAATGAAATGATTAGATCACCTCTCGAGACTTAGGGTTCGAGTCGTTCGTTCATCACGTCACAGCTCCAGAGGCTGAATGCAGTGGGACTGTGACATGATGAACGAACAACTCGAACCCGAAGACTCGAGAGCTGCAGTAATCATTTCTGTTTCCTGTACAGAACCTATGCGGATGTTGCAGCGCGTGCACGGTCAACACAAAATGAACGAATCACTCCGAGACAACTCGTTGTTCCCGAGTCATATTAAAGATTCGCTCAAAATGAACGAATCGTCCATGAAGGACACATTACTAGTGCATTTCTGCCTTACTCACTGCTGTTGTGGATGGTTCCACATGATCTCACTGGATGCTGTAGACTAACAACTGCTGCTGTGATCATAAAGTCTCAGCGTGCTGGTACTGAACATCCTTTTCAGTGCACGTAACACTGAGTGTACAGTAATGTAACAAATGTGGAAGAGTGATCATTTATAATCCCACTACCCAGTGTCACCCAGAACAGGGTATCATTTTGAGTCCTCTCAGGGTGTTTGTCCTGTCACCTCAGGATTGCTCATTAAAGTCCCCATGAAATGAAAATAGTTCTAAATTTTGTGTCTTTTAGCATGAATATATTAGCCTTAAGGTTATCTATAAGCTAGTGCGCTCGAAATAACGACAAAATTAGCATTTAGAAGATATATGCATTAAAAATTGACAGTCTCTCTTTTCCACCACTATGGAGCAACAATTTTGATGACATCATTCTGCAATTCAGCTCCTCATCAGATTTTCTGTCCAATTAAACGGCATCTAGAATCTGAAGTGTCCCGCCCCCCAACATTATAAAAAACCATGCTACTAACTAAAAGCCCTTGCTGTGAGGTAAGCTGAACACTATTGGCTATTTAAAAAAGGGGGATGAGCCAATTAATGTGTCCCGCCCTGACATCCTGTTTCAGTGGAAATTACATCAACAAACAAACAAATAAATATATATAAGAGCAGTAAATGGTAATAAATCGATTAAAAAAGTCAATATTTGGTGTGACAACACTTTTCTTTAAAAAATAAAATAAAATAGTATTCTCAGGTAGAATTAGTGCAGTTTTATAAGGAAATGAGCTGCAAGTTTTATTGAGCATCTTGCAGAATCAGACACGGTTCTTCTGGAGACTTTGACTGTCGCAATCGCTTCTTATTTTTGCAGCAAAATCCAGCAGCCTTCATTGTGTTTTTTGTCTGAAAAGTGTCTCTTATGTAATCTTATGCTTTCTTTACTGACATACAAAAAAATTTTCCGTAACATTTCATTTTGTGCTGGAAAACTAATGTTTGGCATCTAAAATGTTTTTGTACTGACTCAATAATGTAGAAGTCATAAAATAAAAATGTAACAGTACGTACTTAAAAAAAAAAAAAAAGGGGGGGGGGGCGCTAAAACTTTTGCACAGTACTGTATATAATTTGACCATTATGATACTTGTGGAACAGCATAACATCTGTGAAACCTAGCACACTAAATAGTTCCATGGTGTAAATTTAGTTTCCTCGTAGCAAAGACCGTGTGCAAATGCTTGCACTTGAGTATATAATAAAATACAAATTAATATCACTTTAATGTGTCATGTTATGAAAACTTCATGATCTTACCGTATGATGTAAACTGGTCGGTGGGACAGAATACAGCCTGAAGCATTCGTTCATTTGCTCCTCTTTAGTATCCAGTTCAGGGTAAAGGGTGGATCTGGAGCTTATGGCGCTTGGGGCAATTTAGAGTCATTTCACCCGCATGCAAGTTTTTAAGGAGGTGAGAGGAAACCAGAGAACTCAGAGGAAACCTACGAGGAGAACATGCAAAACTCCTCAGAGACAGTAACCCGAGGTCAGGATCGAACCTGGGGCCTGAAACAGCTGAGTGGAATTACATTTGCACACATTTTTTTTTTTTATATCACTAAAAATTAAATCATATATGATTCACTCATAAACTTGACCTACAGTGAACTCGGGAGTGTCTCTCAGTTGGTCCATTTAATTATAACGACTGTTTAGCAGGGTCCTTTGTAGCCATTGGTTTTTCAACACTTCAGCTCAGAATGACCCGACAAACGTTTACATAATTTCACCATGGATAATTGGTCAGAAGGCTGTGTACGCTGGTCCGATAAGCCCGGTTTGTGCATCAAAATTCATAACAGTATTGAGTTAATGCTAGCACTGGCAGATTAATATGGATTTGTCTCCCTCGTTTAATGCTTAAATGAAATTAAATGGATAATAAGACACACTCCTTTACTCATTAAGCCTGGGCAGACACCAGCACACTGGAAGTCTAATCTCTTAGCGTGATCAGTGTGTGTGAGGTGGAAAACGCCATTATTCATTCAAGATGTCTGTGCAATACACCCCAAACTTCCCTGAAAGTGCTTAGAAATCTGAAAAGTTTAAAAAAAAAAAAAAAAAACGATAATCAGCAATAAACGGTGAGGAATGCCATAGCTGTCATGTGCGATAAGACAAAAAAAAAAAAAAAAATGAGCTGACCTGCATTTCTCAGTGAAACCCAGTGCACGTTTCTCATTTTTGTCTCGCTCACACATTGGAAGTGAAACGCTCTCCTTATTCATCTGTCGGTCATCGGCTTATTTGGCAACAAAAAGGTGAACAGATGTACAACACACCTGTAGCAAGCTGGCGAAATAAAATGTATTTCAGGCAAACTTTCCCAGAAAGCCACTACATATAGTATGCAGCAAGAATGCAGTGTGCTTCATGTGCTCAGTCCATCTGTTTACAGAGAGGTAATTATAATGCACTTCAGCGCTCACTTGCTATCAGGCCGTTAGCATGCCGTTTACGTGGTGGGGTTCATGTTAAAACGACAGCAGGAAATCCTAGGAAATCAGATGCATTACTTTCAGGCAGTATCCAGCATGTATGGCTGGAAAAGAAAAAAAAAGTGCACAGTAACTGCTAGCGATCTCTCTCGCATAACAATAAACCAAACAAAAAAAAATGAACAGGCTGTGATTACATTTAGACACTTGCGTCTAATTTCAATCTTTAAAAAAATTAAAGAAGTAAAAAACAGAAACCAGGAGTGTACAAAGCAGAGGATTTCTGATTTAATGATTTTGCGTCATCACACAACAGCAATTCACATCGATCAGCAGTTCTGTATACACGTTCAGATTTTGCTCAGAACCTATAACATAGCACCTTGAATCTGCAAGAGATACTCAACTTTCAGACGTGATCGTGACACATAAAAAAAGGTGCAGACATAAAAAGGAAAACGTACAAAAAAAAAAAAAAACACCTCAATTGCGTGTAGATTCGAATAAAGTGTGTGTTATAGGGACTACCTCAGCACACAGCACCTCCTCACACACAATCATACGCAAACACGCACACCTTCTTAATGTCCGCCTTTTTTCCACTCGTGTAATGATTCCCTGTTAGTGATTTTCCAAGCGTCGGTAAGCAGCTTCACAGTTTTCCTAGAAGAAAAAAAAACAAAAACAAACAGAAAACTTTGTTTGCCCTTTTCTACAGCAGCTTCTGTGTTGTTCAGCATATGAAATGACGATCATTACGTTCGTTCAGAAACAGGATTTGTTACTATTTGGCGCCTCAATTATACTCGGCTCCCTAACTCTGAGTAAGCCCGGGCACTTTGATGATAACCAAGATAATAACGGCTCTAATGGGAAGTGCATGCAACTCATCCCACTGGCCTACATACCCAGTAAAGTGATAATGATCTATGGAAAGCAGCGTGTGCTGTTGTAGGAGCAGAAAGACGTTCACTTCTTCGCTGACGTTATGATTTAGCTCTTCACGGCAATGATCCGATTTGCATTTAGATAATTCAATCACGCTGCGATAACATATTACAGTGAGATGCATGATGGTCAAACGCTTCTTCGTGAGATCAATACAAACGCAAACACAGCGCACATACCAGTGCCTATGTCCATATTAGATGGTTTGAAATTACAGGCAATTTGTATATATGGTTAGTTCAGTTTTTATAGGAATACTGTCTGGTTCAGACTGGTGCTGATGTTCTGTGAAGTTTTCCTCATACTTTCTTTGGTTTTTGTGTCTCTCTCATACTAAATAGTTTTAGATCTTCAAACACAAGTTATCAGAAGCATTTGGTTGCAGCAAAAACTGCAACAAAATGCTTCTGATAACTGGAGATCTGTCTTTCACAGCACTGTGGTGGAATTTTCACCCAGTCTTCTTTGCAGAACTGCTTTAGTTGAGCCACATTGGTTCAAGTCAGGACTTTGACTAGACCACTCCAAAATTTTAATTTAAACTTTTTTTTGAACCACTCACAGGTGGACTTACTCCTATGTTTTGGATTATTGTCTTCCTGCACAATCCAGTTGCACTTCAGTTTCAACTTTCGGACTGAAGACCGGATATGCTCCTTTAGGATTTTCTGGTAGAGAGAAGAATTCATGTTTCCCTCAATTATTGCAAGCTGCTCAGGCCCTGAAGCAGCAGAGCATCCTCACACCATCACACTTCCACCACCATGCTTGACCGTAGGTTTGATAATCTTTTTGTGGAATTCGGTGTTTGGTTTACGGCAGATGTAACGGGACCCCTGTCTTCCAAACAGTTCCACTTTCGACTCATCAATCCACAGAACATTCTCCCAAAAGGTTTGAGGATTATCAAGGTGTGTTTTGGCAAAATTCAGATGAGTCTTAATGTTGTTCTGGGTTAGCAGTGGTTTTCACCTCGAACTCTTCCATGGATGACATTTTCCCCCAGTGTCTGTCTGATAGTGGAGTCATGAACAGTGACCTTTATTGATGCAAAAGAGGCCTGTAGGTCCTTTGATGTTGTCCTTGGCTCTTTTGTGATTCTGAATGAGTAGCTGCTGTGCTCCTGGAGGAATTTTGGAAGGCGGGCCACTTCTGGGAAGGTTCACTACTGAGAGTTTTAATAATGACTCTCACTGTGGTTCTTTGGAGTCCTTTGAAGTAGCTTTGTAACCCTTCCCAGACTGATGTATTTCAATCACCTTCTTCCTCATCATTTCTGGAATTTATGTCAATTATGGCAGAGTGTGTTCCTGGGTAAGACATTTTAACCAACTTCATGCTGTTGAAAAAGTTCTAATTAAGTGTTGATGTGATTGAACAGGGTTTGCAGTAATCAGGCCTGGTTGTGTCTAGTCCAGCTGAACCCCATTATGAATGCAGCTTCATAGATTTGGGGAATTACTAACTATGGGGGCAAACACATTTTCACACAGGCCCAGTTGGTATTGGATAACTTTTTGGCTTCAATAAATAACATCATTTAAAATCTATATTTTGTGTTTGCTCCGGCTGCCTTTATTTTATCCTAGATTTTGTTTTAATTTATGAATGAATTTAGTATGAGAGATACACAAAAACAGAAGACATCAGGCAAATACCTTCACAGCACTGTACATGTCATTCTATTGAAATTACAGATGTGTTGCTGCCTGCTTCCTCATGCTTTTGTCTTATAATCGTTGCACTGCATTACTGTATTGCAGCGGTTGTTAACCTTTCTGCAAGTGCGACCCACTTTTAAGAATTATTTCGTTGCAAAATAGTGTCAAACAAGTTACTTAGTCTATTGTTCTTGTGTTTATTTTACTGATTTATTATTTAATTAATCAATGCTTGTTAATTCTTTCCCTCAACACTAATCAGTGATTTGGATGAAGCCCTTCAGAAATAATTCCAGTTTTCAGTTGTGGTCATGTGTGTTTGTAATGCTTTCTTGATGGGCCTCGTTTATCAATCTTTTTAATAAAAGTTGTGTGTAAATGTTTTTGTAGGCCAAACCAATCTTAGCATTCTCGCCGCATTTTTATAAAAGTTTGAGTCATTTTCTTTGTACTCATGTACGGTCCTCTCTGAAACTATTGGAACGGTAAGTTCTATTCATTTGTTTGTGCTATACACCAAAGACATTTGGGTTTGAGATGAAAAGGTGGATACGAGAGGAGAGTTTAGGATTTCGGCTTTTGTTTCCTGGTATTTACATCTAGATGTGTTAAACTACATAAAAACACAGAACCTTTTGTTTCAGACCACCCAATTTTAGGTGAGCAAAAGTATAGGAACAGATATGTCTTGAAGTAAATAACACTTAATATTTGGTTGCATATCCCTTACTCGCAATAACTGCATTAAGCCTGCGACTCATTGACATCACCAGATTGTTGGTTTCTTCTTCTGTGGTGCTTTTCCAGGCTTTTACTGCAGCCTCAGTCAGTAGTTGTTTGTTTCGGGAGGTTTCTCCTCCGTTTCTCCTCTTCAGGAGGTGAAATGCTGCTCAGTTGGGTTAAGGTCTGGTGATTGACTTGGCCAGTCTAAAATCTTCCACTTTTCCCCCCCGATAAAGTCCTTTGTTGAGTTGGCAGTGTGTTTTGGATCATTGTCTTGCTGCATGATAAAGTTCCTCTTGATTAATTTGGATGCATTTCTCTGTAAATTGGCAGACAGACTGCTCATGTAAACCTCTGACTAAAACAAAGAGTAGATGGTCAGAGCTATTTATTGTTTAAACAAATCAATCTAACAGGACACACCTGGGTAAAAAGAAACACCCGTCAGTCACACGTTCCAATATTTTTGCTCGGTTCAATACTGGATGGTCTGTGCTATATTCTATGTTGTCTAACACATCTAAATATAAATACCAGGAAATAAAAGCTGAAATTCTAAACTCTCTTCATATTCATCTTTTGATCTCAAACGCAAATGTCTTCAGCCTACAGCAAAAACAAATGAATTGGCCTTGCCGTTCCAATAGTTTCGGAGAGGACTGTACATATGTTGATGAATGCCAATCACCCATAAATTACAAAGAGCGTTCACAACACAACTGACATACATTTAGTGATGCCCACAAACTCAAAAAACTCTTCCAGTAGTCGAATGCAGCTCAGCCTTGTCCTAACTGATTATAGACTCGTGTCATAATTTATGGATTGCTTTTTGACTGATTTCTTTTCAGTCATTAATACTGAAATAATTAAAGTGCACCTATTATGGTTTTTCAAATATTACCTTTCATGTACTGTGTTATAGAGCTGCTCGTGAATGTAAAAACCAAACCTATGTACAAACCTACATAGGTTTGTAACAAAAAAGCCACACCTCTGGTTTTCATTGGTTGCTCGCTGACAGCGCTAGACCAATCACAACAGACTGGGACGTCTGACCAATCAGAGCAGAGTATGCTCTCTGAAAGGAGGAGTTTAGAATGAATCCTTTAGAACGGATCATTTAACGAGTCGTTTGTGACACTGGGGGGAAATAAAGGTGATGCTGAAATTTAAATTATGAGCACGTTAAAGTGTTTTTTGACCTTGGATGCACGTACATCTATTGTATGAGACCTTTAAAACAATATTAGGCACGGTTCAAAACCATAATAGGTGCGCTTTAAGCTATTTAAACATGACCGCTTTATGTGAATAGAAATTTGCAGTAACTGACAGGTTCACGTCAGCGAGTCTCTTTATATGTGGATTTACAAAACTCTTGTGATAAACGTTTTTTTTCCCTGAACTAACTGGTTTTGATGAATTCCACCTTTCCTGTGTTAATGCTCCTGTGAACAATTTACAAATAAATCTATTCATATCCAGCTTGATAAATGAAGCCCATTAAATCGAGAAAGCACTTGATTTTATCTGCAGACCAAAAGATGCCTTCCTGTGACACTGTAAAAGTTGAAATAGGAATTACTATGGCAGCTCAATCAATCGTTATGCTCACCGTCCTGTCCAGAGAGGAGATAGCTTTTGCACACAGTTTCATTAAAGTCATGTGGGACGCAGTCTTCAATTTCTCATACATCCTGAGCGCTTGGCTTTATTTTATTCATAGTACATACAGCATTTTCGAAAGTTGCATAAGGTTTCACGGCCCACGTTATGTACCTGCGGCTGTTGACGATGGCCTCCAGCTCTTTGGACTTGAGCGCAGCAGATGTGAGGATGCTCTGGGGGATTTCAGCTAGCCGTGCCACGTTTAGCCCGTAGCTCCGAGCTGCTGCTCCCTCCACCAGCTGATAGAGGAAAGTGATGAACTCTGGCTGCACCTCCTCCTCTGCAGGGTAAAAAAGACGAGTTGAAAAAGTGTTGCATCAGAGAGAAGCACTCGAGAAACTAGAGGCAGAGCAAGAGCAGATCCTTCTGAGAGAAGTGTAATCCAGGGTGTAAATGTATGTGTATTTAGACCGTAAATGACCGAGTAAATAATTTGTGTCCGTTTAAAAATTATCACACGATAGCTACCAACGCATGAGGGTGGAAGTCATCACGCGCTTCCTCCAAGACAGATTACACCAACCAAGCATATCTTTTCAAACTGCTGCGTCATAACAAACTTGGAGGAAAGCGTTGTCCACCCTCTTCCTCAAGCATGAGCTCACAGACACACAGCTGTCACTGGGGTTGATAGGGGAGACAGAATATGCCCCTCCCAGCCAGACAGCATGGCCAACCAATTTTGCTCCCTTGGCATCATTGGGATTGAAACACATGATCTCCGGATGATAGGGCAAACTTTTTTTTTCTTTCTGTCGTGCCACGATCTCTTCCTAATTGCACATACATTCTTCTCATGAATTCGATCTTTTAGGCTACTCACTAGAATGCTAGTTGTGTGGCATTAGCATCACTTTTAGTCTCACAATACAACTTACCAGTTAGATCTTTACTAGACATTTTAGCTTTGTTTAAGGAATGCTCAAAGTCATCTCTAAAGTGCTATCTAATCTGAAATGAAAGCTGTTCTCAACACCAACATCAAGTCGATTTACTGTACTGTTACTCAGTTCCGCATGGCTAGCAACTATTCAGTTTAATTATACAATTCGCACACGGTCCTTAAAAGCGCACTATTGTACCGTTTGTCATGCGTTCCCCCGACCGACCCATCCTACTCATCGGCTGCCTTTTAACGAAAAAGGGAAGAGCTGAGCAGCTGTCTTCCAGCTGGAGTCAAAAATAGTTTCAGGGCCAGGAAAATGTAGACAGAAGCCTAAAAGTGTAGAAACTGAGGAAAGATCTCAACATCATATATTGTGAATCACAATTTCTCTAAAGGGTTTTTTAAGTTTTCAGAGATATATTACACACTGCTCCTCTGAAAGGGTGTTACAGAACGCGTGTTGAACATCCCACTCGTGCAGGATGTAAATTCAAGAATTTTCAATCTAACTGAGATTACAATGATGAATTATCTATTATTCTCCAATTCCCCACTGCAAGCAATGCTACAGTATGCAATGCTATAAAAGAGCTTGAGGGAACAGTACGACTCCCATGAGAATAACTATTCATTTCGAGCAATCTTATGTCGATCGATTTCTCCAACGATATATAACGAATATATCTGTCCAACTATCCTTGTGAGGACCTTCCTCTGACTTGCACTATATGGCTGAAGGTTAGGTTTGTGGAGACCTGAGCATCACACCCACGGTTATAATAACCTCCAGTCTTCTGGGAAGGCTTCCCACTAGATTTTGGAGCGTGGATCTGTGCTAGATGGTCTGTGGTGCAGTTCATTCCAAAGGTGTTCAGTGGGGTTGAGGTCAGGGCTCTGTGCAGGCCACTCAAGTTCTTTCACTCCAACCTTAACACACCATGTCTTCATGGAGCTCGCTTTGTGCACAGGAGCATTGTCATGCAGGAACAGGTTTGGGCCTCTTGTTTGCAGTGAAGGGAAATCGTAATGCTACAGCATACTAAGACATCCTATACAATTGTGTGCTTTCAAATTTGTGGCAACAGCTTGGGGAAGAACCATATATGGTCAGGCGTCTACAAACTTTTGGCCATAAAGTGTAACTATTAATGTTGTGCCAAATGTTCCCATAAGGTCAAACCTTCCCATTATTCCTATCACACACACACACACACACACCCCTTTCACATACTGTACCTTCAGCTGCAGTCCCTGGCTCGTTGAGCAGGAAGGACATGTGGTAGTTTCCAACGTGACACGGGTACAGCTTCTCAAGCTCACACAGTGGAGGGTAGTGGGTCACAAAGAGGGTCAAACACCTCACCTGCAGTGAAGTAGACAACATAAAAAATTCAATACTAAATCAAATATTCACTGAAAAAAAAAGAGAAAAGGATCAGAAAAAACACTCGTTTCTTGAAAACTGGTTGCACATCAGCATGATGTTGAACACGGAAATACAGCGACAGGTGTTACTATTCATAATTTCAAGAATGAATAGCTGTAAACAAAGGAAGGAAAAGCGGTATTACACAAAGCACAAGAATAGATCATTAGCGCCCTAGAGGGGAAAATATATAGTGGGGTTTTTTGTTGTTTTTAAAATTACCACACAATTAAAATGTATGACTCACATGATATTTGAATATGGCTCCAGGTTAATCGAAATTTGAAAGTATGTTGAGAGGATGCAAAACATCTGCTGGGTAAACTGGAGTTTCAGCCTTATCGAATAAATTGAGTATAATAAGCTGCTCCCTGCAGAACGGGATAGAGCGTGTGTGTTCATATACACTGGGTATAAAAAGTCAACATAACCCTGTTATAATTGCAGGGTTTTTGTGATGTAAAAAGGTTAAACCAGGGTAAACCATGTCAGATATTTTTCCACCTTTAATGTGATATATAAAGGAATAAAATTCAAGTGAAAAACAAAAAGGAATTTTTCTTAGGGACAAAAATAAATAAATAAATAAATAAATAGACCAAAAAGCACACCCACTTATAATGGGGCATGTGACTGTGTTCAGAATGAACATGGTTAAAAGTAATTATCATACACCTGTCATCAACAAAGTAATTTAGATTAACCCCAAATAAAGATCGGCTTCTTCTATAAGATTTTCTTAGGTTATCTTCTTGGTTTCATCCGACTGCTGAAGTATTGGTCTGCAAAGAGCTTACAAAGTATGTACAGTATCTCACTGTCGAATGGTGTCAGTCAGGGGGAGAGGTAACATTAAAAATATTAGATATACCATGGAACACCAAGAAGGCCATTATCAAGAAGTGGAGAAAATGGGGCACCTCAGTGACATCACCGAGAACAGAGGAAGTCCCACCAAAATTTACAAAAGGACAAGAGAGGCTGCCAAGACACCAGTCTTGACACATTAAAGGCGTTGCAAGAATATCGGGCAAGTACTGATTACTCACTGTATTTGCCAACCATCTCTCCTTCTCTACATGTCTGGGCTATGGGGTAGGATGGCTAGACGTAAGGCCTTTCTCACAAAAAAAAACAAAAACAAAAAAAAAACCATCCACCTACAATTGGCTAAACCATGCAACAACATGTTATGGTCTGATGAGAGGAAGGTAGAATTTCTGGGAATAACACTATATAGCCAAAAGTATGTGGAGACCTGACCATCACACCCACAGTTATAATAACCTCCACTCTTCTGGGAAGGCTTCCCACTAGAATTTTGGAGCGTGGCTGTGGGGATGTGCTAGACATCACACCCAGCATCAAGATTTCCCTTCACTTGTACTAAGGTGCCTAGCCCAAACGTATTCTAGCATGACAATGCTCCTGTGCACAAAGAAAGTTCCTTAAAGACATTATTTGCCAACGGTGGTGTGGAAGAACTTGAGAGGCCTGCACAGATCAACTCCACTGAACACCTTCGGTATGAATTGAAATGTATGAATGAGCACAAATACCCACAGCCACGCTCAAAAAACTAGTAGACAGCCTTCCCAGAAGAGTGGAGGCTATTATAGCTGCAAAGGGTGGACCGACTTCATATTAATGCGCATGGTTTTGGAATGGGATGTTCAACAAGCACATGTGGGTGTGATGGTCAGGTGTCCACATACTTTTGGCTATATAGTGCATGTTTGGCACACCAAAAAAATAGCTTTTCACACAAATGAGAATGTTCTCCGGACTGATGAGTCGAAAGTGGAACTGTTTAGAAGACAGGTGTTCCGTTACATCTGGTGTAAACCAAACACAGAATTCCACAAAAAGATCATCAAACCTACAGTCAAGCATGGTGGTGGAAGTGTGATGGTGTGGGGATGCTTTGCTGCTTCAGGGCCTGGGCAACTTGCAATAATTGAGGGAAACATGAATTCTGCTCTCTACCAGAAAATCCTAAAAGAGAATGTCCGGTCTTCAGTCCGAAAGTTGAAACTGAAGAGTAACTGGATTATGCAGCAAGACAATGATCATAGGAGTAAATGAAATCTGATCTCCAGTTATCTGAAGAGTTCGGTTGCAGTTATTGCTGCTAAAGGTGGCACAGCCAGATCTTAATTTTAAGGTGGCATATTTGATCTAAAACTACTGTATTTTGTATGAGATATACACAAAACAGAATCAAAGCAAATTCTTTTTCACAGCACTGTAACTACACTTATAATATAAAAGGTAGCACAGATTTAAGAGGAAGGCTATTATTAATTACATGCAGTAATTTATAGCATGAATTTATAGTAAAAATTTCTGCAACTATAAACCTACCCAGGACCTGCCAAAATAGCATTACCATCAGCAAAGCGTGAGCTCCAAGTTAATTAACATTCCACAAAGTAAACATCAGCTGCATGATAATGGCTAAAATAATAATGAGTTATTTGGTGCAATATCATTATCATTTATCACAATTATTCAGCCCATTTAGGAACAAAATGTTTTCATTTCATGTTATTTTAAATCAACAGAAAGCAGCACTTTCACATTAAAAGCCTGTACTCCTGAATAAAATCAAGACTCCACCTTAGTCACATTATCTGAGTGCATCTGAAGAAGAAGAAGAATTTAAACCAAATGACATAATATTATACATATATATATATACATATATATATATACACACATATATATATATATATATATATACACATACATATATATATATATATATATATATATATATATATATATATATATATATATATATATATATATATATATATATATATATATATATATTAGAGACAAAATATACAGATTACTGAGTTACTAATTAAAGGAAAAACTCTTGTGTCTGTTCTGCTGTTGGAGGCATTCTGTTGGCGTGGTTAAGGTCTACTTGTCTCCTTAAAGGGAAAGTGTCAATAAAAATCAATACAAAGTCCTTCTGACTGATCCATCCTGACATTTCTGTCAAATTTACAGATTCTGTATGAAAATGATATCAAAATCACATGCTATGGCCTTCACAGACACCAGCTCCCAACTCAAATGAACACCTACATGAGATTATTATTATTATTATTATTATTATTATTATTATTATTATTATTATACCACTGAGGGAATATTGTTTGGAAAAAAATGATATTCCTCTGTCTAGTACAGTACCAGAGATGTGTAGAATTTATGCAGAGACACACTGAAGCTGTTCTGGTGGCTCATGGTGCCCCAAAACCTTAGTTATTTTATGTTGCCCCCCCTCGATTTGTTACACATCTCTGTCTCTCTCATTATATATATATATATATATATATATATATATATATATATATATATATATATATATATATATATATATATATATATATATATATAAAATGGAAAAATCGTCTTAGTAATCATTATAGGGCATGTATAAAGGCGTGGCATTATTGTAAGTGAAAACCTGGCCTGGTTCCAACCTTGCCTGCCAGTGGAACCCATTGGTGACCAGCACATTAAATCATTAATTCACACAGACATGTCTCAGACTAATCGGATTTCCATTGACAAACAAGCTGAAGTAAGAGAGATGTGAGAGACATGCTTGTGGACATGTGGAGAGCTGAAAATAGTCAGAACATGAGACATGACATAGTAAAAGAACTGTTTATCAGCACAGAGGCTATGTTTACAGCTTAGATTCAGGCTTGAGAGATCTCATGTGCCATCTCAGCACGAGGCAAAGATAGATAAAAAGATGTACAGGCTCTTTCACAGTTTGATGCTGAGCGTCTACAAAAGGGACACAAATGAATACAAATATATTATTTGGAATGAACACATAATGTTCTAAACTGATACAAATACAGATACGACTCGGAGGTGTACTGTTTTTTTTTTTTTTTTTTTTTGGATGTTTGTCTAAGAAAGCTTGCAAGAAAAATTCACAGGGCATCTGGTTGAGAATAGAAGTGTGCATCGGGAGTGAGAGGAACGAGAGCATGTGAAGTGCAGTGCTGTGCAACGCATTTAAAGGATCCTTAGTAACTGCCTGGTCTCAGGTCTCATTCTCCAACCTCATCAGGCAACCTCAACAGGAGAAGACTCAGAGCTGTTACCTTGGCAAATGGAGGTAGCACAAATTATTAACTAAAAGGGTGCCAATAATTCTTGCACACCTATGTTTAACAAAGTTTTGTTTTTTATATATATATATATATATATATATATATATATATATATATATATATATATATATATATCTCTATATCTATCTATCTATCTATCTATCTATCTATATATATATATATATATATATATATATATATATATATATATATATATATATATATATATATATATAATTTAATTATTTATGTAAACACCTGTGTTTTTTTTTTGCAATTGTTTGATATGCAGAGTATTTTTGTGAATTTTTTTTTTAAACAAAAGATCGAACAATAAAGACCATTATTCACAAACTTCTTTGCTCATATTTACTAAGGGTGCCAATATTAGTGGAGGGCACCATATATAATAAATAGGTAATACACATAAATTACGTTTCCAGGTCTAGGCTAGCGTGATGAACTGATGTCTGTAACTGAATAAATGAAAAGTGTGAAATGCGAGAGGACTACGTTCCTGCACTACAATCCCCCGTATCTGGCTGTTAACAGTGATTTCACTTTACTCGGTCCAAGCACTGAATCGTTATGGCAATGCAACTTCCAACCACCTCCTCACTTCTCTCCACTCGGAGACACGCATCTCTGCTCGTTTCAGATATATGTGCCAGCTGAGAGTCGGTGAGCTCTGCTTCCTGTGTGCAAGCAGAGAGCTTTGCTATGGCAACTGGCCTTTCTCTTGCAGCCGGAGAGCAGTGATGCACGGTACAAGAAGGCAGTGTGCAGTTAGACACGGGCTCTGCCAACAGCGCAGTGTCAGAAAACGTTACACAACAAACCATTTTTTTAAGGTTTTTTTTTTACATTCTCAAATATGGGACAGGTGAACGGTCGAGAGTGGGACCAGTTGCCATGCCAACCTGAACGCGTGTACACGCACACACACACACACCAGCACAATTCGTTGCAACACGGGTCTGCAGATCAGTACTGCATGTAAATAAAGAGGACAAGAATGTGTTGATCATGTGGCTCTGTAGTTTGTTTAAATGCAAAGTGCCACAGTCCTGCATCAGTCCCCGAATCAACACAAAGTACAGCATTTAAAATGATTATGAAACACAAAGTCATTATAAAACTCAGCTACACTCTACACTATCAGAAAAAAAAAAAAAGGTTGAATCTACAACTCTCAATGGTTCTTAGGGGTCCCCCCTTTTTTTTCTTTTTTTTTTTTAGGGGATCCTAACGCTTTATTTAAAACCCTAAAACTGTGCGTTTTCTCCATCAAAAAGAGTTTCAACAGAACTCTTTAAAGGAGTGTATGCTGCGCCATTAAAAATCTATGCAGCTTCATCGCATCACAACTTCACCAGGTATCAGTTATGCAACATGTAAGGAATAAAGCACGACAGGTTGTGCAGTTACGGGAACACTTTCAACACTAGCGTGATGCAGTCCTGACACACTCGAGTTACCGTCACACCCAGGAGCCGTTTTCTAATAAAGTGCGCAGACTTGTTCTACTAAGGCAACGTGCCAACAATTACACATTTTTGTTTGTTTGAAAAAACATGATGTAGTTCTCTATATCTTTATATTTAGTATTGTGTAATATTCATGAAACAACGTTTGATGTTAGGCTATTAACATTCATTCACTGATATTCACCTGCTTCAACCCCCCCCCCCCCCATTATCGAATTATAATATTGTTGAAAATATTTCAGTATTTTAATACCGAAGTATTTTGTACTGCAGCAATTTGACAGCCATTACAAATTTTACGTTATTAATGAATGACATCATCGTTTTTATCCACGCACAGACACATTTTCTGCTGTGGAACGCCGGTGAATCTCCTATTTTCGCTGTGATAGAAGTTATAAACAGTCGTTTCCATCATTAGACTTTCTTTTTCCTCTCTCAGGATGAATAAAGACAAAATATATATAGTCACGTGAAAAAATACGTACACCCTATGGCTTTTTTGACGTATTTGGACAAGCAAAGATTTGATCCTCTTTCAAACAGTGCCTATTAATAAAGATGTTTCACGATATCAAATGACGCATAAAATGACAATTTTCACAATTGAAATCTACAAAAAAAAAACAAAAAAAAAAAAAAACAGATCAGTCACATGGAAAAAGTAAATACACCAATTCAAATCCATCAAATTAGAATCAGGTGTTCAGGACCGGGTGCCAGTGATTAGAACCTGCTTAGGGAGTGCAGGTGGAACCTTCAGTAGTACCCTATACTCATGGTTTACTTATTACTTAGCTAATTAGCACTTTAAATGTGTGAAGACAGTGTGATGGGTTTTTTTTTTTTTTGTCTTTACATTTCACCTCGTATTGCAGAAATACACCTCTGGAAAACAAGGTGAAAACCTGCCATCTTCTATAATGGCACATTTCAGGCTCCAACTCCAAGCTCCAAATCAGACTCCACATCTACCTCATTGTCAAAGCATCCAGACAAACTGACATTCAATTGGAATTCAAACATTCCACATACAGTGTATGAGATGGAAAAGGAGCTGGTGTATCTAGGTTACAAGTGTATCTTGCAGCATGGTTTTGTGTTTGCGTAAGAGAGCTGTTCTCGTGTCCGTTGAGAGCGGACTCACAGGAGAGACTGCAGTGTAACAGGGTAAATATGGAACGATTGGAGCCTGGTACGCATACATGACAAAAGACGAGTAGTTCCGTTTGTTCGCCAGCTGACGCACGTTAATATTAAGACTACTCCGTGAATATTACATACACAAAGGCAGAAATAAGAGCGTGACAACTTCGTGGTAAATGTTTTGCGGCTATGGAGTTGAACTGTGGATTTCAAATGTAGAAAAAGGAGTTCAGTATGTTAAGAATAAAACATGACCGTGTGTGCTGCTATAGAAAAATAATCAAAGACGACATGTAGCGCTATGCAAAGTGGAGACCACTGTTACCAAAGTTCAACCTGATACTCCTCCGGAGTCTCCTTCCGTAAGTGTGAAATAAACGTTTCCTTAAAGAAAGCTTCGCCATATTAACAATTGTAAATAACAGCACATTTTTTAAATCATTTATTATTCGCCTTAGATTATACAGAGCATCTGCCCTAAAAGTCCCTATGAATGAGCTGTTACTATAGAAACATATTAGAATGAGTGCATTCCTATAAACCTGCGATTCGAATTACAGCTGGGAAAACAGTCAGAGCTGACGTTATATAGTAGAAAGTTGATCAAACCAATCAAATGAGAGAATTCAACAGTGTTGTGGTGTAAATAGGAAAATAAATTGCTGGTGCTACGCATTAAAGCTGGAGAGCAACCTCAATCAACCTCGATGTTCTGTATAAGCATAGATACGAAAAATCTCCTAGAATTATAGCCAAAACTAAATATTGTCTTGTGTATCTTAAAGCAAATGTCTGACACCTACAGGATCACAATGATACCATGGAAAAGATTACCCCCTTTTTTATTTTTTTTTTTAAACTACTTTTTTTTTTTCCATAAATAAGATATTTATTAATAATATCATAGCTTGTGGTATGACTACTGCAGGCAAGGTTAATTGGTCTGAGCATGAACAAATTAAGTTTAAAAAGGCACCATCATAGTCATAGCCTCCCTCTTTAGTGTACTGCCACATGACCCACAATCAGAGTATACATACACCCAGCCAAGACTATTTTCATCAGCATAAGCGTTTCAATAGCACTGCTGGTACAGTGACTCACGTCTCTGATTAAGAACTCCAGAGTGGCGTAGGCGATGGCGATTCCATCATGTGTGCTGGTGCCACGGCCGAGCTCATCCAGGATCACTAGGGAACGTGCTGTGGCACGAGACAGGATCTCCGAGGCCTCCATCAGTTCCTCCATGAAGGTGCTTCGACCTCTTGAGATGTTGTCCGAGGCTCCCATCCTACCAAAAAACAATTTAACGCAAGTTTAACTTTACGTGTTCACATGGCACCTACATAACATCTCTTCACAAAGGTGACAAAGATTGCTTTCTTGAATTTTCATATCAGGTTGAAATAAGACTGGAGTCACGTGACCAGCAGCATGATTACTGCTAATTTAACCGTTAGTTGTTGCTCTTATTGTGATGAGAGCCCCTCTTAATAATGTCTCCTGGCTGAAGAACTAGTGTCACTTTAATTACTCTAATTAAAACACTTTAGGAGCACTTCAAGAGCTCTAGTCGTCATATGGAATTCGCAAGCATGACATGACCAGCGTGGTCAGACAGATCGATGGCCAATAATAACAACCAGTCACAGCAATGATTATAACTCAAGAGCTGAGGAAGATAATCAGAGGGAAGTTGCTGCATATTCATACGATACACTATTCACATATTGTATTACATTACACAGCCAAATTAACCTAACAATTGTGACAAATGATGTGCTAAACGGGTATCTCATAACCTAGCGTCAAGCTGAAGCACAAACATTGCTCATTAGAGAAGATAATGAAGCACAAAAGGCCCATTCTTTTCAAAATCATTGTAAATCAATTTACAGAGGCATAATTGGTCAACAAATATGATTCAGCAGACAGATTCTGGAGTTTACTTGTCTTTCTTTAATCCAAAAAACAAGAGAAAATAAATGCTCTGAACTAGTCCAAGTCAGCCATTAGTGGTCCACTCCACACCAGACTCCATAAACCCTTCTCACCAGACTGCACAAACCCTTCTCACCAGACTGCACAAACCCTTCAGCAGACTCCACAAACCCTTCTCACCAGACTGCACAAACCCTTCTCACCAGACTCCACAATCCCTTTTCAGCAGACTCCACAAACCCTTCACCAGACTCCACAAACCCTTCAGCAGACTCCACAAACCCTTCTCACCAGACTCCACAATCCCTTCTCACCAGACTCCACAAACCCTTCAGCAGACTCCACAATCCCTTCTCACCAGACTCCACAAACCCTTCAGCAGACTCCACAATCCCTTCTCACCAGACTCCACAAACCCTTCTCACCAGACTCCACAAACCCTTCAGCAGACTCCACAAACCCTTCTCACCAGACTCCACAATCCCTTCTCACCAGACTCCACAAACCCTTCAGCAGACTCCACAATCCCTTCTCACCAGACTCCACAAACCCTTTTCACCAGACTCCACAAACCCTTCAGCAGACTCCACAAACCCTTCTCAGCAGACTCCACAAACCCTTCACCAGACTCCACAAACCCTTTTCAGCAGACTCAAAAGGGAAGCCAACCTCTTAGTAGGATTATACCAGACAGTAGGACTCACAGTATACAGTTACAGAAGAGTAAAGTTGAACAGTACTAGTTGTGTTGAAAGGATGTTCAGTGTAAACATATTGTGACTTAAGTCCGGGGTGAGAACAGCACAGTGTTTATAATTACAGCAGATGAGATGAGATTTAGATGAGATTATCCACTAAAGCAGTGGTGAGATTTAGGCGTGAACAGTTTTCAGGAAGTGCACATCTTTAGGTTATCCATATGGATCCACAACAGCAGAACGTGAGACCCATGAACAAGCTCCAGACTGAAGTAATTCATAAACACTGTAGATATGTAATGGGCCAGGTTTGACAGCTACATTTTTAAGCACTTGCAAGTAAAAGATTCTTTTTTTTTTAAGCATCTTATGGTTCTTCAGTTTGTCCTTTGAGGAAATCTTTGTAGAACGTTCTTTGTAGAAATTTTTAATAGAGTGTTTCGCTTTAAAGTTGAAACCTACTAGAATACATTTAGAAAGCTAGAATTCTTTTCTAAGAGTGCACTGGAGCCTTCTGAATAGTGTTCATTTCTGGTCAGTTAAGGGCAATGTCTGAATTTACGCATCATTCAACAGTCTAGAGACAGTTCAAGAGTAGCTCTGGGTCCAAAAAGCCCTTCCCGGTTCAGTACACGACTTTACATGTCTGAAACGACCAAAAAACTGGAAACAGATCATTCAGAACCAAAGCTGCTGTAGCATCAAAACCTTGAGCAGAAGTGCTGACAGCTTATTCATAGCTTCATCCTTTTAAGCCTTTTTTTTTTTTTTGCATTTCATTTCCTGTTTCCATAGCAACCTGAAAGCGATGAAGGAAGAAGTGCTTGGTAACCTTGCTGTTCATTCAATAAAAGTGCATCGGTGCTCATGACCAGCCAGCGCATGCCAACTTCCAGACCAAGGACGTGATAAAATGCGGGCAACCGATTAGTTTTCACAAGTGCTGCTCTGAAAATAGCCATACTATTTGGCTCCTGTAAGATTTTCGATTTATGTGATCAGTTCTGCATCTTGGACGTTCAACCAACTGATCTTTCTCCATATTTATTATGACCAAAACCACAGTCATGTGAAAAAATAAGTGAAACTGTTGGCTTTTTTGACATATTTGGACAAGCAAACATTTGATCCTCTTTGAAACAGTGCCTATTAATAAAGGTGATACACACTATCAAATGACAAACATTTTGTAGTAATTTGCACAATTTAAATTAACAAAAAACAGATCAGTCACATGGAATAAGTAAGTACACTCCTACATTTATCACACTTCCAAATCCATATAATTAGAATCAGGTGTTCAGGATTGGGGGCCGATGATTAGAACCTGCTCAGGGAGTGCAGGTGGAACCGGTCTTATTTATACTCCTCTCACATCTAGTGTCTGGTGTTCCCTTTGGTATTGAGGTGTGTGGTGTCATCATGCCAAGATCTAAAGAGTTCTGTAAGGCCTTCAGAAAAAAGGTTGTGGATGCCTAAAAGTCTGGGAAGGGGTTTAAAAAGATCTCCAAATTATTTGAAATGCATCGTTCCACTGTAAGGAAAATAATCTTCAATTGGCATAGAGTTCGGACTGGTCCTCCGAGCAAATTCAGCCCAAGAGCAGACCGTCTGATGCAAAAAGAAGTCTCCAAGAACCCCAACATTTCTTCACAGGATCTACTAGTAGGTCTTGTAACTGCTGGTGTCGGAGTGCATGCTTCTACAATCAGAAAGAGATTGCACAAATTTGACCTGCATGGGAGGCATGCCAGGAAAAAGCCTTTGTAAGACTACAGTTTGCCAATGAGCATATAGGCAAAGACCAGGCCTTTTGGAATAATGTGCTCTGGACAGACAAATCAAAGAGAGTTGTTTGGCCACAGTATCAGCAGACATGTTTGGCACAAACCTAAGACAGCTTTTCAGGAGAAGCACCTCATACCAACTGTGAAGCACGGTGGTGGAAATGTTATGGTTTGGTTTTGCTTCGCTGCCTCAGGGACTGGACAGCTTACATTCATTGATTCAACTATGAATTCTGCATCATATCAAAGAGAGCTTGAAGATAACGTGAGGCCATCTGTCCAAAAGTTGAAGTTGAACCGAACATGGACCTTACAACAGGATAATGATCATAAGCACCCTAGCAAATCCAAGGAATGGCTCAAAAAGAAGAAATGGAGGATTATGGAATGTCCTAGTCAAAGCCTGGATTTGAATCCCATTGAAATGTTGTGGGGGGATTTGAAACGGGCAGTACATGCAAGAAAACCCTCAAATATCTTGCAACTGAAAGAATATAGCATGGAAGAGTGGTCAAAAATTCCAGCAATCCTGGTGGACAATTATGCAAAAAGCCTACAAGAAGTTATTTCTACTAAAGGGGGCAATACTAGCTTCTGAGGCCAAGGATATACTTACTTTTTCCACAGAAGAAAATCGCATCCATTGATATTTCTGTTCAATAAACGATTGATAAGGCACATTTTCCTTGTGGTTTTGTTCAAGTATATCAGCTTCATTAATGGGCACTGTTTCAAATATGATAAAATGTTGCTTGTCCAAATATGTCAAAAAAGCCAACAAATTCCATGGGGTGTACTTATATTTTTTTTCACATGACAGTAATTTTCTTTTCCATGTGGGTCATAAAACAATTTGACATTTAATGTGATTCATCTGCCTCATACAGTTTGAGTGCCTGCCATTTCATCCTCATCCCAGAGTTCCAAGGCATACATGCAATTAGCATTGTTTGCTTGGATGAGTCCAAAGTGCACCACGGGCCGCTGAACCCTTCCAGGCTTAATTGGCTGCTGTTTGAACATGTTTTTCACCTGTTAATTAGAACATACATCTCCAGAGAGGGAAAGCAATAACGTTTTCACCAGCAAGCTTGCCAGGTCTGTGTTACAAAACCAGTCCAGTGGCAATTTAGGAACCAGCTCCAAATCCCTCTTAACCTTATATTAAAGCCTAAAATCATGGCTATGATTATTCATTTTAATATTTAAAAAGTCAGGACATATATACTTTTTTTTTTAATCAATTATTGAAACCATACATTGTTCCTGAACAGTTCTTTCATAAATGTTCTACTTTGCACATTCAGCAGTACAGTAGTAGTGTACTATTTTTATTTATTTGCATTTAGTACCTATTTTTTTTTACTGACACACTACTTGAAAAAAATTTTAATCATAACTTTGATAAACACATTTGTGGTTTGGAGCATATACACATCCCATGTACATACACCCATCAGCCATAAACCACTGAGATGTGAAGTGAATAACATTGATTATCTTGTTACAGTGGCACCTGTCAAGGGGTGGGATATATTTATTAGGCAGGAAGTGAGCAGTCAGTTCTCAAAGTTGATGTGTTGGAAGCAGGAAAAATGGGCAAGCCTAAGGATCTGAGCGACTTTGACGAGGGCCAAATTGTGTTGGCTAGACGACTAGATCGGAGCATCTCAGAAACGGCAGGTCTTGCGGGGTGTTCTCTGTATGCAGTGGTTAGTACCTGCCAAAAGTGGTCCAAGGAAGGATAATCGGTGGACCGGTGACAGGATCATGGGCGTCCAAGGCTCACCGATACGCATGTGGAGTGAAGACTAGCGCGTCTGGTCCGATCCCACAGAAGAGCTACTGTAGCGGAACTTGCTAAAAAGTTCATGCTGGCTATGATAGAAAGGAGTCAAAAGACAAAGTGCATTGCGGCTTGCTACATATGGGACTGCGCAGCCTCAGACCAGTCAAAGTGCCCTGTTCACCACTCAAAGCACCTACAATGGGCTCATAAGCATCAGAACTGGACCATGGAGCAGTGGAAGAAGGTGGCCTGGTCTGACGAACCATGTTTTCTTTTATATCATGTGGACGGCCGGGTGCGTGTGCGTCGCTCAGATACAAACAGGTATAGGCCTTGTGTACATTGCTGTGCAAATGAACAGACGGAACAAAATGATGACGATCTGGACATATTTCACGACTAACGATGCTAATCAAAGCAAAGAAGACTGCAAACTGTGCTTGGTGAAATGATCAAGAAAATACAGCAATACAAGTAACCTGATCAATCACCTTAAACATACAACTCTAGCAGCACATAGCAGCAACCAACACTACAGCAAAGACTAGAAAAAAGTCTAGACAAATGCTACGTGAGTCAAAAGAACAGCTCTTACCAAATATGTTCTTCTTGACAAGCAGCCAATATTGATCACTGACAAAAAGTAATTCTGATGCAATGAAGACGAATAAAACTTACAGCTGTACAGAAGAGCTATTTCAAAGTGAAGCGCTTCCCCAGTCTTCTCCACTGCAACCCTACTCGATCCAAAACTAACTAATGTAGCTATCTAATGCTTCCTTCATTTAAAATCAACTAGCTAACGTTATAAAGAAGCAGCATCCCTGCTGAACAAAACAATAGAAACCATCACAGAAATACTAATGGTTTCCACTACAAATACCATTATAAACCATATGCTAACCATGACCATTAGTGGTCCTTAATGGTATCCACCAGACATAACGTGCCACCAATAGAAGGCAACAAATTACCAGTAGAGACCCATAGGGACTGTTACAGTTTCCATTAAATGCAATACAATTCCCATTAACTATCAAACCATTACAAATTCTATGAGGGTTTCTATTGTTTTGGGGATTTTTTTCCAGCAGGGCTAATCAAAAAAGTGAAAACAAGTGTGCTTTCATGATCATTACAGTTGTGCCCAAAAGTTTGCATACCCCTTACAGAATCTGCTGAATCTTAATACTGCTAACAAAATAAGAGGGATCATATTAAGAATCACACAGTATTAAGAATCAAGGGTATGTAAACTTTTGAACTGGGTAATTTTTATTTTATTTTTTTTTATAAATTCAGCAATTATCTTGTCTTGTGGCCTACATGTAAACATCTGTTATGTGAAATATCTGATTCAGGACAGTACTAAATAAAAAAAACAACATGGGATTGTTATGATCTCTCGTATTTTGTTAACAGTATTAAGATTTAGCAGATTCTGCTGGGGGTGTGCAAACTTTTGAGCACGACTGTATATAAACCAGGGAAATATTAAAAAGAGCTAAATGACATTTTCATGTTGCCCCAGATTGACTAATACCAAAATAAGTAACCTACCTAGTATCAAGATTCAAATAACATTGGAATTTATTTGTGCTTGTACTTGTACTAATACATTTAACGAAAATGTACAAATATACAGCCTGGACATTTTCTTCTGGATGCCTGCGCTAAATGAATCACAAATCTAAACCTGGTATCAGATCAGTGAAGCGAGCTGTAATATCCACTTCCTCAGGCAAATAGAATTCTATTGCTTTTCAACAGAATATACCAAGTGCTTCCTGCCATGCCTGTCTGTCACATGCTAACTTTCCAAAGTGCACATCGACTGCTTTCAGCTTTCAACTTTAATTTGTGGAAAATTATGCTCAGTGAAGAGGCAATGCACTTCAACATCAGATGGTGAAAACCAACCATTAATCACAAACACATCCTAGCGTTTGCGAGATGCCATTTCTCCATCATGCACCTGTTCTACATCCCCAGCATGGCACATACATGCTAAAGACGGCCTAAGCCACACATGATGCTAATTAGATCACTATGGTATGGTACGTTTCTGCTGACAGTGTGTTAACATAATTAAACTAACACACACACACACACACACACATCTACCATTTCCCCGATGCTGTCAGACACTATTTAAGAGTAATAACAAGCATGAAAATGCTTCACATGCATTTTGCACACATATAGATGATGAATGACTGTTGGTCATTATGTCCAAAGGAAACATGTGATGACAGCATATTAGCAGGCTCGTCACTCGGAACAGCAACTGCACAACCACAGAACGTAGTAAAAGCTTGATGAGCCCGATAAATGAGCGGCAGGAAAAGAGGGAAAAGAGAAGATGCTCTTCTTAACCGTTTCTGAACAATAACAGGATCGACGGAGAATCCAGTTGCGAAGCTGTTTAAACTGCTTGCAGAGGAAAGCAGCTTTAAGGAAGAGACAAAACACGAGTTCAGCCAACATCTTCACAACAGACTGTTGCGACGTCATCAAGGCATATTTTTTTGTTTTGTTATTAACGTGCAGACATTTTCCTTTCCATGTAGTTTTTCCTTCACAGGTTCATACCATGGGGGGCTAGGTGGCTTAGCGGTTAGCAGGTTTGCCTCACACCTCAGGGGTGGCAGTGTTGTTCTCCCCGTGCTTCAGGGGTTTCCTCCAGATACGCCGGTTTCCTCCCGCAGTCATACAAAGACATGCATTGTAGGCTGATCGGCGTGTCCAAACTGTCCGTAGTGTATGAATGGGTGTGTGAGTGTGTATGTGATTGTGCCCTGCGATGGATTGGCACCCTGTCCATGGTGTACCCTGCCTCATGCCCGATGCTCGCTGGGATAGGCTCCAGGTTCCCTGCGACCCAGAGTAGGATAAGCAGTAGAGAAAATAAAGGGATGGAGGTTCATCATAAACCAACCCTTCTTACTTTTTATGAAAGAAGTTCCACTTATATGTTAACAATATCTCAGCAAAAATGAATGCTATTAGCATTTCCTATGCCAGTCAGACCATCACAAAAAAAAAAGGAATCATTTGCAACAATTTATCACAAAATCAAGAATTATTGTGAAACTGCAGAAGGTATGCAGAGAGAAAGATCCGCTGGGCTTAAACCAACGCCATTTGGGATCACAAGCAAACTCTCACTGAACTACGCTTGCATTTAAATGATTCTGCCTTTTCCTTTATCCTTCGCTTCTCTTTTCTTCTTTTTCTCCTTCCTTTTTAGTCCCCTTATCTTTCCTTCTAGGTTTCCCATTTTTTATTTCTTTTTCTTACTTTTGCCCTTCCCTTTATTTCATCCTTCCTTTTCCCTTCTCTTCCTTTATCCTTTTCTCTGCTCTTCCCTTCAAATTTTCCTTTTTCCTTCCTTTTCATTTAGGGGACCCCCTTCTCTCATGTTTCGTTTTCCCTCATCTTCTTTTTCATTCTCTTCCCTTTACTTCTCTTCCTTTTCCATCAGTTTTTTTTTTATTTCTCACTTTCCTTTTTCCACCTCTCTTCCCCTTTGTTCGCTTCCATTTTGCCATAACTTCTCTTTCTTACTCATTTTCACTTTTTTCTTCTCTTCCCTTTCCAATCCTTTTCTACAAAATGCCCACTTTGAACGTTCAAGGATTCTAGCGTTCTGAAGGTTTTACTTGGAAAGCCACTATAGAACACTCTGTAGTGTCTGACATACCAGAGACCACCAAAGAACCATATTGGGTTTGTAGGTTCTCAGCCCTGCATACATCCAGAGCTAATTACAGTAAGCCGAGGCACCTGCACCAGTGGCCATGGTTTCACTTCCTTCATCTCTAGACGATTCCACCAGAAGCCTGAAGTCTGCCCGGCCTTTTGAGTGTTGTCATGGCCACTGAGGCCCGAACTGTCAGCTGTCCTTCTGTTAACCCGCCCATTTAACAAGCAGAAAATGAGAGAACAATAGCATTGTGCATGCTGAGAGGACTGACAAGTACATTGTCGAATGGGGAGCGTTTCAACGTGCCTGACTGAGAATGCTTCATTATTCTGTCTGAGCTCCTTATTTCCCAGTACAGTAACCATTAGGGAGGAAAGCACAGTTCTGCATTAGAGCAGAGCAGGTGGGTGGAAATAATCAATGTTCTTTGAAAGAGATCTCGTTCGTGAGAGGTGGGCTTTTAATGTGGGTGTGGAAACTGAAGACTGGGGGAGGGAAGACAGCGTGAGGGAGCCTGAACAACTTTTATTAGAATATATGATTATGTAACTTACAGATTGGAGTCTGTACACATTGTACACATGAACAAGAACACCTGATTACAATGGTGCTTTGTCATGTCATCAATCAGAGAATTACAGAGACTGTCACAATTCTCCAAGGGTTCACCAGGTGGTCTAGTTGTGGTCATCTTTCAAAAATCACAAAATATCAACCGGTAGGCTAAAGGTTTGATACAGTTTGCATGGACACTCCAATATATCCTATAATAAACACATAAATAAATAACAAAATCAATAAACCAGTCATGTACATTAAAGCATTAATAGATTGAATTCTTCCAGTCATTTCATCTTCAATAAGCGTTTTATCTTGGGCAGGGTCATGGTGGATCTGGAGCCTATCCCGGGAACATTGAGCATGAGGCGGGAACTAACACTAGATGGCACGCCAGCCCATCGCACGGCATGTTTTTGGAAGTTGCGAGGAAATCAGAGAAGCCAGAGGAAACCTATAGGAAGGTGGGTATACAGGGAGAACGAGCGAAACTCCACATGGACAGCAACCCAAGCTCAGGATTGAACTGGGGACCCTGGAGCTGTGAGGTCACAACACACATGGATTACTATATCCATATGGATAGATTTACTGAAGCAATTATAGAAGTGGTTCATGTTTAAACATGCAAATGAAGCATGAGCTTCCTATATGTTTAGAAGACCGTGAACACCATGATGGGAAATATGATATCTGATAGTCTACAAAAGCTGTAAAATGTTTTTTTTTGCTGCAGAACTGTGTTTTTTTTAATTAGCTACACTATATCGGTAAAATATTGTGGACACCTAACCATTACATCCATATGTGTCTGTTGAACATCCTATTCTAGATTTAGTCCCTTCTTTGCCGTTATAATAACTGGCGCTATTCTGGGAAGGCTTTCCTCTAGATTTTGGAGCTTGGATGTGGGGATTTGTGTTCATTCAGCCAAACGAGTATTAGTGAGGTCAGGCACTGATGTTGGTTGAGGAGGCCTGGTGTACAGTCGGTGTTCCAGTTCATCCCAAAGGTGTTCAGCGGGGTTGATGTCAAGGCTCAGTGCAGGACACTCGAGTTCTTCCACTCCAACCTTGGCAAATCATGTCTCTGTGGAATTCACTTTGTGCACAGGGCATTGTCATGCTGGAACAGGTTTGAGGCCCCTTAGTGACGGGAAACTGTAATGCTACAGCATACAAAGACATTCTAGACAATTGTGTGCTTCCAACTTTGTAGCAACAGTTCGGGGAAGAACCGCATATGCGTGTGATGGTCCAATAACAATGCTCCCAGCATGCAGACATACTGTCCAATCAGAACAACTCATCCTAAAAGAAACCCGCCCCTGATTTGCATGCTGAAGCATGAAATCCTTCAATATATGCTTCAAGAAATATACACACACATACATACATTTTAAATTAAGCACTCTCCATCTTCTATACATACACTGTATATAAAAAGTCCTATACACGTATAATTTTGTTCATTCTCTATTCCTTTTCCGGACTTGAAATTTAAGAGAAAAGCGGAAGAAAATAAGAAGACTATACCTTGTAAAAATGCCATCCACAATGCCAAATGATGCCTCAGTGGCTGGCACAAAGGATCCCAGTTGGGCCATGATGCTTATAAGAGCCACCTGGCGAATATAAGAGCTCTTCCCCCCCATGTTGGGCCCAGTGATGATCATGGCTCGCTTGCCCTCACCCTAAAGGAAAAGTCATGACAATAAAATTGAGCGGCTGTGATGAATGTCACAGCTGCACTGGTCAAGTCGTTAATTTAATGTACTGGATCCATCAATATCATGTGCTGTTAAAATTAAACACAACCACAGCATATGTGGAGTAAACAAGTGCAGATGTTCCTTATACAGGAAATTGGCTGTAATACCAACTTGGCAAGAATATTAAAAAGGACATCATAAAAATATGATTGGTAGAGAGAGGTCAGGTTTAGAAGGTGAGCCCAGACCACATGGATGTTATAATATTACCTGAAATAAGACATCAGGCTTGTGGTGTTAATACAGACAGAATACAAATGATAGATTCTGTGCAAATGTGCGTGTACGTACTACTACATCTATCTACTGGTTCCAGGAAATAACTGTAGTAGTACTAAAAGACACAGTTTCCAGAGAAACAAAAGCAATTCATTAACTACGCAAAGAAAAGTGCTTTTGAATCTGTAGTACAGCAAGTAAAACCTTTTCAAAATTTGCCGTTAGATGTTTAGAGCATTACATTCAGGGTTCTTAGCAGCGACCCAACTACGGAAATGAGAAACCGTTATTTAAATGTGTTTCATACATATTCGGTTGCTACTTTATCAGATATACCCATCACTTAAATGCACTACAGTATGTATGTATAGAATTACTGACTATATATTCTGTACAGGACTTGTTTTGTGATTGTTGTGGCCAAAAATGCTTGATTTTCCTGCAGTTTTTTTTTTTTTTCAAAATTTGCGACGCATGTTTTTGAGCTTTTATTTTGCGGAAAACTACTTGAAGTGGAGAAATCGCACTTTGCATGAAATTGTTTTGCATGGCCTTTCACAGTGATGTTTGTTGCTAAACGAGACCTTTTAGCTGTACTCATGTTTTATGCATGTGAATCGAAGAGGGCTTTTGCTGAATGCACGTTCTGAAGAAGTCACACGATGCATCTTGACCCAATTTTTTTTTTTTAAATTGCAAGCTCATCCAAATACTACCGAGTTCGCTAGATTTTTTCTGTGATCGCAAAAATCCTGGAGGGACTGACTATAGCCCATAGATAGGTGTTTGTTCTTTAACTGAATGGAAAGGCACTGCTATAAGCCCACCATCGTCTAGATATTATTCGACACAGCACACACCAAACTTATTTGTACCTTTTAGGATGTCAACTTTTCCCCCCATGTACAAGTTGGGCTAGTTGTTGTCAATGGTTCATCACTGGTTAGTTTCTAGCCACAGGATTCCGGGATATATTTTTTGGTTGGTGGACTGGTTTTGCGGTTGATTGGCAGAGATTAGGGGGGTGATCAATTGTGCATAGCAAAAAATAAATAAATAAATAAAAAATAACTGAAAGCACAGTTATTTTGGAATGTCCAGATCCAGACAGATAAACCACAAATAGGGAACCAACAAGAGAGTGTGATATTAGACACAGAGCAGAAAACACTGGTGGTGATAAATGTGGTAGTAGGACAGAAAGAATACCACAAGCTAGAGAAACACAAAAGACTGAAAGAACAACAAAAGACAGTGTGGAAAGTTAAAAACAAGGTTGTGCCACTGGGTATAAAACCCTGGTGACTGTGATCCCTGAGCTGGATGTGCGGCTCAAACAGAATACACGATTGGCTTCAATTTCAGACCTGAACTGAGTTTCAGCATGTGTCAGAATTCTGTGGTGTTTGCTACACTATGTGCATGCTGGGTTTCATTTCTGTTCACTCTGATTACACCGATCAGTCATAACATTAAAACCCCTGACAGGTGAAGTGAATAACATTGATTATCTCGTTACAGTGGCACCTGTCAAGGGGTGGGATATATTGGGAAGGAAGTGAACAGTCAGTTCAAGAAGTTGATGTGTTGGAAGCAGGAAAAATGGGCAAGTGTAAGGATCTGAGCGACTTTGACAAGGGCCAGATTGTGATGGCTAGACGACTGGGTCAGAGCATCTCCAAAACAGCAGGTCTTGTGAGGTGTTCCCGGTATGCAGTGGTTACTACCTACCAAAAATGGTCCAAGGAAGGACAACTAGTGAACTGGTGACAGGGTCACGGGAGCCAAAGTCTCATTGATTCACGAGGGGAACGAAGACTAGCTCATCTGGTCTGATCTCATAGCACAAACTGCTGAAAAAGTTCATGCTGGCTATGATAGAAAGGTGTCAGAACACACAGTGCATCGCAACTTTCTGCATATGGGGCTGATAGCCTCAGACCGGTAAGATGTGCCCATGCTGACCCCTGTCCACCACCAAAAGCGCCTAAAATGGTCAGGTGAGCTTCAGAACTGGACCATGGAGCAATGAAAGAAGATGGCCTGGTCTGATGTATAACGTTTTCTTTTGCATCATGTGGATGGCCGAGTGCAGTGGCCTCTTTCAACAGGATAACGCACCCGGCCACGCTATAAAAAAAAAAAAGGTTCAGGAATGGTTTGAGGAACATGACAGAGAGTTCAAGGTGTTGACTTGGCCTCCAAATTCCCCAGATCTCAATCCGATCAGGAATTTGTTGGACGTGCTGGACAAACAAGTCTGATCCATGGAGGCCTCACATCACAACTTACAGGACTTAAAGGATCTGCTGCTGATTACGTCTTGGTGCCAGATACCACAGCACACCTTCAGAGGTCTTGTGGAGTCCATGCCTTGATGGGTCAGAGCTGTTTTCGTGACACAAAGGAGACTTACACGATATTAGGCAGGTGTTTCTAATGGTATGGCTGATCGGTGCATGAAAAATTTTAGAGGCAAAGTTTAGTTATGAATTTGGTCGCCTCCGGCTTGTGTTGTGTAAAAAAATAAATAAAAAAAGAACTATGGAACCTTTCAATTAAGCTGCATATAGAGGATAATAGTCATATTTATGAGTGTGGTATCTGCACCACGTAACATAATGAAATAGAATAGAATAGATGATAGAGGTTTTTTGGCCAAACTGTCTGCTGGTTTATAAAATAAGCAGTTCAGAAGGCTAGAGCACAGCTCAAAGACACCCTATTTACCTCCCACTCAATGGCCAGATTTATAAAGTGTGACAAAGTATGGAGACACTGGATCGCACTGCGCACTACACCATGATCCTCCATCTCATCGTTTCTATGATCCTGATGATGATGAGAGAGTACGCCAATGGGCTGGGACAAGATTGTGTTAGATTAAACACAAATACTATAGAACACTAGTGATTAAGAGATCAAGAGAGAGCACACAAGAGCAAGAGAGCATGAGACAGCAAGACAGAAAGAGAGACAGAGAGAGAGCACAAGAAAGAGAGAGCACAAAAGTGATGCAAAAAGGAGAAAGAGCAAGAGCAAGAAAAAACAAGAGAGAGCGATGAGCGCAAGAGAGAGACAAAGTGCATGTAGCAGAGAGCAAGTGTGAAAAACAGGGCACGAGACAGGATGAGAAATTAGAGATGGAGAGAGTCAGAGAGAAAATGAGAAAGAGCGAGCGCAAAAAAGGCACATTGGTGAATTGGCACTTGTACATACAGTATGTGCTAGAAAAGGCTGGCTTGTGTTTTCGTTTTCTCCAGATCAGAAACAGATCTACAGGCAGCAAAGTTCCAAAAGGCACTACTCTTCAAGCAGAGATCAATATTTCTTATAAATAATGATCTTTTCATTTGTTCATCCATTAAAAGAATGGTTCCTCACACAGTGAATCAATATCATTATAGAGGGAAACTGTTACAACTACTATATCGATTACACTGAACCCTAAATCCTAAAGACAAATGTCTGTAGTTCAGAAGACTCACTCGCTCTCATTATATATATATATATATATATATATATATATATATATATATATATATATATATATAATGTGTGTATGTATGTGTGTGTATATATATATATATATGTGTGTGTGTATATTATATTATATATATATATATATATATATATATATATATATATATATATATATATATATATATATATACACACACACACACACACACACACATACACACACACATATACACACACACATATACACATATATTATATAAAATAAATAAAATCTCCCAACGAGCTCACCAATAAAGATATATTTTATTTATATATATATATAGTATACCATATCTTTATTTGTATACCATCTTCATACATACGATGTAGCTCAAAGTGCTTCACAAGGGGGGGAAAAAGAAGGCAATAAAGATGATAACATAACAGGACTCAAGCAGGGGCAAAGCAGGAGCAGCAATAAATTATATTTATTAAGAATTTAGTAAGAAACAAAATGAGAAAAACAACAATAAGAGTACATAAAAACAGAAGAAGAAAAAAAAGAGGCTTCATCAAAGGACCGCCCTGCTCTCCTGACACTAGTGGTGAGGCGCTATAATTGACTTCTTATGATACCTAATGGACAGTGGGAAGATACCTATTGGAGAGAGGAATGACTGTGTGTATTGGTTTATTTTTATTTTTCCTTTTCTTTCCCTTGCCTTGAAGATACTGTGATGGGGAGGGGGCTTACACTGAGAGTATTTACCAAGATAATGGTACCATCAATGAAACGTAATGGTCAACAGCAGATTCTAATGAATAAATAATTTTTTTTTTTTTTTAAAAATCAGGATAAAAAGTACTGACTGTATCCCATTTAAAGCTCCCTCTATGGATGGAGAGCACAGGAAGACCACTACTGACCAGATATTATTTAGGTGGTGGGTTATTCTCTACACAGCACTAACAATTAGACCCTGATTTACTAAGATCACAAAGAAATGGTGCTCATTTGCCTGTGCACAGTTAGTGGAGGAAACAAAAATAACTGCATAGATGGCATCATGTGTAATGCACGAGGAGAAAACAATAATGAAAAGAGATGTGTGCATGTCCTAACTGCTCTTGAACACTGTGAATAATTCCGAGCTCAAAGAGACTCACGAAAGCGTAGGTACAACAGCCACACGTCGGTGAAGGGAATTACGACTCTCCAATAAGAGTCAGCTACCAAACGACTCCCAAACAGCTCACTGCATCTTGTGATATTTTGGCTTAACTACGGCTTAATAGGTTTCATGAAATCTTCTATTTAACAAAATATCACATTGCATTTGATAAAAAAAAAATTCTTTTAAATATTTGTTAAATTAACACTGCACTACAAACGTGCGTTGGCGAAGTAAGAAGATTCATTTATCATTATAATGATCACCTCCCCTATACACCGACTACATAAAAGCAGTCCAGAAGATCCTCCCTGACAGTTGCCTCATACGCACGGCTGAGAGTCAAACAAGCATCTCAACATTTATGCTAACGAACAGCTCAGACGTTAAAAAGAGGTTTCCATGGAAGCATTTTGATTAAATTACATTACAAATTTAATGGTATTGCAGATATTTACCCAAAAAAAATGAAAAAAAAAAAACAGGGTGGTGTGGACTTGTATATGCGAGTGCAATATATGTGACACATAACTGATAGATTATAACAGAAGCATAACGCCAAACAAAGGAGGTGAGGGACGCTGAAAGGATATTTCAAATACAATGCATTATAAAGTGCAGACAGGAGTGTGCGCTCTGCTCATTAGTTATGTGTAAATGAACACTTCCACATATTCGGATGACGTTGGCATCGGAGGTGCAAACGTGCAGCGAATGCACGCTCATTATAATGACGTACTGAGACCATATTGAAAAACATTAATAAAAATAGTTTTAGAAGATTTCCAACCTAGTTCGGAGATGTTCGTGGGCCATCTTGCATGCACAGCATGTTTAAGATCTACCCACAGATGTTCAAGTCAGCAACCTTGAGGCATGTTTTTGATCGCTGTCCTTTTGTAGAAGCAAGCCTCTTTTTCACCTTCAGGTTCTTGACTGACTGAGTAACATTTGTTTATACCATAATTTGCTGATATGTACTGGAATCCATTCTTCCATCTACCGCTGCAATATTTTCTGTGCTATCAGCCGTCATACAACCCCAAAGCAAACAAATCCACAGTCATGCTTAACAGTTGGCGAGATGTTCTTTTCCTCAAATGCTACTCCTTTTTTTTTTTTCTCCAAAAATACCTTTGGAGATTGGCGCCAAATAGTTCATCAGTCCATAGCCCTCGTTTCCAAAATGCATCTGGGTTATCTAGACGTTGTTTTGCATACTACAGCTGTTGACTTTTGGGATGAGGTCACAGGTAAGGTTTCCTTCTGATGACTCTTCCATGCAGATCATGTTTGTGTAAGCAACGCTGCAGAGCACAAGAATGCACCACCACTCCTGTGCGTGCATGTCCTTGCTGTAATACGAGGATTTCGCTATTCACAGGCAGGTCTATCTGAGAGTTTCTTCCAGATCTTGGTTTGATTTCCATAGGTCCTCTTAACTTCCATTTCTTAATGACATTCCAGATGGTGGAAATTGCAAGATGAAAGCAATCTGACATCTTTTCATGGTGCTTTGTAAGACAATTAGCTTCATTTTCAGATCCTCAGTAGAAGTCTTAAGCTGGTCGACAAACTTTGCTACAAGTCTCTCTCTCTGGTCACTTTTTATGAATGGACAGGGTAAAGTAACGCTGAAAAATTGTGCATTCCAACAGATGGACTACAGTCTACAGTAATTACAGAGTGCACCCATATGGCAGGGTGTACCTGATAAAACGACTAATATGTGTAAATCACGTATCGTCTTCGATGGGTTCTCACCTGAAGATCAGTGTCATTGGGCACATACTGATCCTGCTCCGCCATCAGCATGTTGATGACTGGGTGTCTGCCTTCCCGGATCACTATGTGGCCCTCCTGCTCCAGAACCTCTGGCCTGCACAAAGCACACCCAGACAACAGCATTACACACAGTGCAATGAAGAAGGAAATATGTCTGTTGCATGAGATTTCACTGGGCATTACATTAATGGTTAAGGCTCTATCACTAGAACTCATTCTTATATAACAAGACACAAGAAAGAAATCAAGGCATGTAGAACGCTGGACTCGTGTGATTGTCTAAATATATACATTCTGAAGTGTAGTGCAAGGAGAATCTTTGGTGCTCTGTGGAACAGGAGGAAGGGGGTGGCAGCGCTGAGCGAATGGGGGTGTAGTTGGCGTAAAACCTCAGCCTTCAAAGTCAAATCCACTCCCCCACACAGGCTGTGAGAAGCAGAGGGAGTTGGCTACGTACGCTCCGGAGGCGGGCTGGAGCCTGCTGCTGGCCACATAGAGCCCTCTGGGGTCCCCCCACTCTCAATCCTCCACCTACGCTTATATAAGGAGTTTCAAACACCTCTCACGGAATACAAAAGACAAAATCAGCCTCTATCC
This sequence comes from Ictalurus furcatus, assembly GCF_023375685.1. Classification (NCBI taxonomy): domain Eukaryota; kingdom Metazoa; phylum Chordata; class Actinopteri; order Siluriformes; family Ictaluridae; genus Ictalurus; species Ictalurus furcatus. Next base: position 7,192,328 of record NC_071276.1, read on the forward strand.
GTGTGGAGAACATGTGCTTTTTATGGCACTAGGAACCGAGTCTAAAGGCGTTCAGCGTTCTTTTGACGAATGCAAAAAAAAAAAAAAAAAAACAACTCAAAATCCGGCTAAATATTTATCTCGCTTACCTTCCTTGGCTTGACACAGAATAAAAACAGACCTACATATAATGTTCTTTTAATTACGGTTTCATGGCATGACATTTGCTTGGCTTGTCTACCTTATATTGAGCACACATTCTACTACAGAAGTTTGTCAGCAAGTGAAACCCAAATGAAGCCAATAAGTTTGTCCTAGTGAAGACTATGGAAAGACAGTAGAGAGATTAGAAAGAATGCTGAGAGCAAACTTTCTCAGCCAACGTTAAAATGCAATCAAAATGCAACCTCGCAATACAAGACACTGTATTGCACAGATAAGCGTGCCAACATCATCCTCCAAAATATTAGACTTTGGAAATATAATTATAGTTTTGATGTCCTTGTAGTTTTTCTTTGGTTAAGAAAGCAACAATGTTCACCATCCATGGTTTATGCAATACATGCTGCTTATGCTCCCTCTGCCAGTGGAATTATACGATTAGTAGGCAATTCAAATATCAATATTCATATCGATATTAAATGTATTAAATTGCCTGCTGAGTTTTTGCCACTTAAAAGTTAATTCTGTGCTGTCATGTTAAGGAAATCAATTTCACACAAGCACTATTTACTTTAGATTCAATAATTAATTGCTAGTTTTGGGGGGGGGGTTTATTTTAGTTCTTGACTTCAAAACGGCTTTAAATACCCATAACCACTTATGAGAGAGTAGAAGAGTACAGAAATGAGTAAAGCATGATAACCAAAGTGTGGGAGGTGCCAGAATGAGTTCCACACCTGCAGTAATTGTTGTCTTTAGCAACCTGGGCCAATGAAAAGAGGCAGTCGACGGTTGCTAGGTAACCCACCGCTTTCTTCAGGATGTAGTAATGTTCCCCAAATAGCCTGCAGTAAGAAGGAGAATAAGATGAAGCAGCAGGGAACGGTCAAAGGGTCTTTACAGAGGGCAGATACATACCTATATGCATAAACCTATAGGCACAACCGCTTGGCTCTATAATTAGGCAACTTGTACACTAAGTGGACAGTAAACAATGTTCAACATGCCTATACACAAAGTAAAACAGGATACTGAGAAAAGATGAGAAAAAGTGCCAGTTAAAATGACCCAAAAGGTCATGATGTACACACTGGAGGAAGTTGATCCACTCTCTGCCGCAGTCTAGAACCAGCTGCTCGCGCAGTCGCAACAGATGCTGGTGTCTCTCTACAATGAAGGGAGAGTGGTAACGACCCACTAGTTTGGTGCTAGAGAGGCAAAGAAAAAAAAAAAAAAGATAAGACACAAAGATTAGACATACAGTACAGTGAAAAAGTCTTAGGCAGCGTATTTAAAAAAAAAAAAAAAAAAAAAAAAAAAAAATTAGTACTAACTTTGTAATAGATTTTTATTTTACGACTTCTACATTATCGAGTGCAGTTTAGATTCCAACACATTATGCTTTCCAGCACAAAATTAAAATGTTATAGAAAAATCTTTGTATGTCATTAAAGAGAGCAGCAGATTAAGTAGTAAGAGACACTTTTCAGACAAAAAAAACACAATGAAGGCTGCTGGAATTTACTGCAAAAATAAGGAGCGAGTGCGACAGTCAACGTCTCCAGAAGAACCGTGTCTGATTCTGCGAGATGCTCAATAAAACTTCCAGCTCATTTCCTTATAAAACCCGAGACGACTAATTTTTTTTTTAAGCACAGCATCATCAGAGCAAATATTAGTTAGTTTCATTTACTACTGTTTACTGCTCTTTGTAGTCTTTTTTTTATTAAATGTAGAAACATTTCATTTTGTTATTTTTGAAGACATCTTTGCTCTACGGCATTTCTTTGCGTGTGCCTAAGACTTTTGCACAGTACTATATATTTAAATGATGATCTAAGGTGAATGTATATGCTGTGTAGCAGTGAACACCACAACCCACCTGCTAATTTTGACCCAGTCTGGAGGGACAATGGAGGACATGCTGTTTTTCACCTCAATGAGAAACTGGGCAGAGGAGAGCCAGAGAGAAAGAAAGGAAAAAAAAGAAAAAAAAGTCAAAGAAATACTTCTAAAATATTCCAGCCTTCATCTGTAAAGGGAAATCCGACAGTGTAAGAAAGAGCATTGCATATTTTTTTTTTTTGTGAAGCACCGTTTCTATTTCCTGTCTCCATGTACTGTGACAGACAAAGGAACAGGGAGTAAAGATTAATGACTCACATCACCTCCTTGCTTAAATACGAAACCGCATGGCAGTAAACAGGGACATGTCAGAGTATTAGTGCAATAATAGAACACATGCTGACATCCCAGAGACACCAAGTGCACATCATAATAAAGATGTCTGCATGTATGTATGTGCATTAGGGCTGTAATTCAGTTATAATCAAGCGATATAATTCTTCCTATATTGTCTATCTCAGACTTTGGATTATGAGTTCATATTCCACCTCCTTTCCTTATTACGAGGCACTACAATGCCTTGAGTAATTACTACCACCACCACCACCACCACCACCACCATCCCCCTCTGGAACTGAAATAGATCATATAAATGAAATACAGTCCATGAATCCTGAAAATAATCCATAATTTTGATGCAATCATGACGCCAAGGGTATCTCTCAAAATGATTCTTCCACCATCATGCTTCACTGAGAGGATGATGATGTTCTCAGGGTGATGAGCAGTATAGGGTTTCCACCAGGCAAGGGCCTCTATAATTCACTTCTGCTGTTACATAGAAAATTATTTCTATAGGAACTCATTTTTGTTCTATTTTTTTCGCATATTCTATAGGTGTTATTGAATACAGTTCCAACGATGTAGTTGAAGAGCAATGAGACCCATCAGAACTCTCATACATAGTTGGAAACCGATTTCAAATTTCACAATATATCCTTTTCGTAGACAAATTAAAATCCACATCGGAATGCTTACATTTTAGCCAGCACAAGTCTAATGCCACGTCAGGCTTCGTCATAAACCTTACAGAAATATTACAAACATCACGTTATACAAGACTCACGCAGAGATTATATGAATATATGTTATAAAGGCTCAATGCAGGTATCCTTCGAATAATGTTCTGAATTAAATGTGACAAAAAATATTAGCTTATGTAAAGGTTGAGGAAAACTTTGTTACATAGCAGCCCAGAAATAGATCCTTGAATGTTTTAAACACAAAGCATCACTGCAGGTGGTTGTGCGTGTACCAGACAGGGCAGCTCTTACTGTAAATTATCATGCAGTGTTTCAGCACACAGTGCTATAATTCACGTAAGTGCCGTTTTCCTCCCAGCTCAGGCGGCTGATTGCTACATTAAAATACAAGCCCTTTCAGTGCTGACTGCTTGATGAGCAGAGCGCTGATGCAGACTTGCAGATGCCAAACGGAGCTGAAGTTTTAACGGAAAACTAGTGTGGTTTCGTCTGGTGATGAGAAAACAGCCAGGGTCAGCACACTGCAGAAGAAGGGAAAAACTCATTGCTTATGCAAGAATTTGGAGTGGAATGAACAGATGGAGGAGCAGGCCTGGAACTGCACACAAACTGTGACATTTCAGAGATTGCCCTTTTGCCTTCCACACGCTGATAGAACACCATGCTGAAAAAGTGTTACTGTGTCGTACCACATTTAAAGTGCTGAGATCCCCTGCTTTAAAGTGAAAGAGTAAAAATTACATTGCAAACGAAAAGATTTTTAACAAATTTTGTTTGCATCTCAATGCAAAAAAAAAACAAAAAAACAAACAAAAAAAAACAACAACCACAAAGTGACTGTTCTGAGCCATCTTTCAAATATGAACCGATGGATCAGACATCGCTTCGTCATCAGACGTGACTGTACACATTCCTTGTGTGACGCTGAACATGAAATATAGCATTACACCGTCATCTCACCACTCCGCACTGTTGTGCTTAACAGTGTAATTGTTTAACACACATTCAACTGCAGAATTATTTGCACCCATCAAGAGAATGGGCAAAAATTGTTGTACAAAAATTCTGCACGCAATGATTCGAATTTAATCAAACCGTTAGAGACAGTGCTTAAATATCACCCTTACAGAAAGGTAAGGGTGGGATACATGGGATGACGAAAAACAAGTACATAGTCGGACAAGCAAACATTTGATCATCGTTGAATCATAAAGCTCTACGATCACACAGAAATCGAATACACTGTAATTACTTTCATAAACTTTTCATAAAAATTTACCTTCCCGACTTAATGAGCTTGCTTGAGCAGCTTCATATCCCTGAGACTACAATCCCATGCGTCAGTAGGAGTACAGGACTGACGGTGTAAATGCTTGTATACAAAGATCATGAGGAACTGAGGAGGAAAGGTGTCAGAACACACAGCACATTGGAGCAGCAACGCTGCAGACTGGTCATAGTGCTCATGCAGACCCCCATCTACTGCCAAAAGCGCCTACAATGCACTTAAGCATCATAACTGGAGCATGGAGCAGTGGAAGAAGGTGGCCTGATCCGAAGAATCATGTTTTCTTTTACATCATATGGATAGCCGATTGTTACCTGGGGAAGAGATGGCTCCAGGATGCACTATGGGAAGAAGGCAAGCCGGTGGAGGAAGTGTGATGCTCTGGGCAATGTTCTGCTGGGAAAACCTGGATCCTGGCGTTCATGTGGATGTTAATTTGACACGTACCACCTACCTAAACATTGTTGCAGACCAAGTACACCTCTTCATGACAACGGTATTCCCTAATTTCAGTGGCCTCTTTCAGAATGTTAATGCGTCCTGCCACACTGTAAAAACTGTTCAGGAATGCTTTGAGTAACATGACAAAGATTTCAAGGTGTTGACTTGGCCTCCAAATTCCCCAGATCTCAATCCGATCGAGCATCTGCAGGATATGTTGGACAAACAAGTCCGATCCATAGAGGCCCCACCTCACAACTTACAGGACTTAAAGGAACTGCCGCTAACGTCTTGGTGCCAGATACCACAGCACACCTTCAGAGGTCTTGTGGAGTCCATACCTCGATGGGTCAGAGCTGATTTGGTGACACAAAGGGAACCTACACAATATTATGCAGGTGGTTTATTCATTTTGTTATTATTATTACTATTACTACAACATGCTTTTTTAGGTGCTGTGATATATCTGTACCTGATGTTTGATATGTTGGGGCTGTTTTGTGTTTAGTGGACCAGTTCTCATGAAGATTGATGACATTATAAATTTTACTAACTGTCAGTATATTTTTCTCCAAAACCTGGTTGCTTCTGCCAGGATATTAAGATGTAGCAAGTCTAAAAGTGTTTTTCAACCTTGTTAGACATTACAGGAAGAGGATTGATGCTGTTATTCTCTCTTATGAAGGCTCCAAACATTAAGTGTGGGAGGTGCAGATCATTTTGAAACAAAAAACATAATCAAAGTTTGAAAAGGTGGTGTTAAAACAGAACAGTAGCCCCAAATGTTTAAGCTCAAAATGTCACTTACCACATATTCATTTTATATCTTCATTTTTGCTCATTTTAATGAAGAGTACCCATAATTCTGGGGTTGACTGCAATAGCATAGGTTTACATGTACGATTTTGAGATACATTTATTACCTGAACATTCATACACCGTTTGAGTTTACTGTCTAGAAAAGAGGGAAAAAATGCAAAGATGTGAAACAAATAAGCCTCTTCTAATAAGTCGCTAATAAGCCTCTTCCTGTACCTCTTGTCCAGACACGGTGGTGTAATCCAGCGACGGATTTCGAAGGACGATGGCTAATTCTCGCCGATGTTCCATCATTTCTGTGAGAACAGCCTGAATCTCTTCTTTTCTTTCCTTAATTACAGGAAAGTCTGTCAGGTCCTCAAAAAGCTCCGTTTTATTCCCGGTCCTGTGGTTTGGGGGAGGGTTAGACAACGATAAAATATAATAAAATACTTTTTTCAGGAAACTGAAACTAACTAGTATGAAAGATTAAGTCCCTACCAGACTCATAATCAAAAAAGTTTTATTATTATATAAAATAGAATCATTAATATTATATAAAAAAATCGAGTAAAATACTTTCAACTTAGCCTTAAACATAGTTTTGCCCTTTTCAACAATTGCCAGAGATTTATTTACCTAAATATACCTAAAGCATATTCATTATAATAATAATTAAGATCACTAACAGTAGGAATACAATTCCTATGGATAATTTTGTCTGGAACCATAGCTTCTTTTACTCCTAGCTGTCACGCACTTGGCAGCCTTTTCATTGAGCACTTTGAGGAAATTGTGGGCAGGGCTGAGGAGCTGGGGTGTGTCCAGGAGCAGGCTCTTTAAGAGGGCAGAGCTGAGCTGTGATTGGATGGCGGGTACGAGGGCTTGAAGTTCTGCACTCAGGCGAGACATCGTGCTGCTGATGAGGTAAAACTCCTGAGTGGAACACTGAGATGTACATAGAAAACAAAAATAAAAAAGCAAACTGAGGACATTGGAGACATTTTTTAATTTGCTTTATCATACACAAGGCATTTACATATATGAAGCAAGCACAAACCCAATTATATTTAATAAGCAAACCACTGTTTTTCATTTGCTATGTCAACAGCCAATTAAAGCTTGAACTCTGCTGCTGTTTATAAACATGTAGCCGATTTTCCCAAAGGTATTTTAGTGTAATACTCGCAATCCCCACTAATTATGATGATGAGGGAGAGATACTCCTGTCCTATGCTTATCAAAACACAAGAGCGTGACAGCTGGTAAACAAGTATGACTTCATGAGTGCACTTTAGTCCGGCGTGTCTACTAAATACATTCACAGCATTGCTAATGTTATTTGATTAAGAGCAACGTGGGACCAAAGGTAAGAATAAAAAGCAAATTAGACCAGAACTGCAACAGCTAATCGATAAAATCGATATTAATCAATTATGAAAATCGTCGTCAACGAATCTCATTATCGATTATTTGGTCTGCGCACATTTCATTTACTCATTACGTTACTTCTGTTCCGAAAACACGCTTCTGAGAGTAAATATTAAAGTCGGGTCCCAAATGATGTTCTATACACTTACACTATGCACTGTGTACTCCACTGTCTAGTGCGGCGTTTCTTAACCCCTAGTGGTCAGTGGTGTAATTGCAGGGGGTCCATAGGAAAGTTTTAAAAATGTTTCAATAATAATATAGATGTTTTTGTTAAATGCATCAAGACTTGAGTCTCATTCAAATGAGATGTTTTAAAATTAATCAATTTGGTTATTCGAATACATTCACAAATATCACAGCTGAGCTGAGGATCATTCATTGATGGATTTATTTTAAATTTATTTACAAATGAAATGATAATTTGCAAAAACCTTTCAAGCGTTCAAGTTCAAGCTTCACATTGATGGATAAAATAAACCAAAAGAAAATTCAGAGTCAAATTAAATGTCACACCAACAGTAAAATGTAAAAAAATAAAATCTTGAAGTGTTTTGATTCCATTTTAAATGTCCAATGTTAATATTATTAATGTTAAATAGTAATAAAATAAAGTAACATATATAGAAATGACTGTTAAATATATATAGCCTATAATTGTTGTGGAGTAAAGGGTTCCTTGTGGATTGTTCGAAACATGCTAGGGGTCCAAATCTCACAAAAGTTTGAGAACCACCAGTCTAGTGTATGAATTCTAGAAAAGTAGTATCATCTCAAATGGAACGCATTCGTTTTTTAATAACCAGAAGTATAAGTCGCTTCCTAGTCAGTGGCGCATGACATCAGATTCACCGACAATGACTTTCTACAGTTTACTGTTTCGGTCAGCGTTACCTTTAATTCCCAGCATAACCTCAGTCACCATCAGACCGAGGCGTAATCGTCAAGTGACTGAGGAAGAAAGTGTTCGACCCAAGTCTTCTAAGCATTTTATATTAAACACCCTGAAGAGGATCAAACTTTATAAAGCAGAGTTTGTGTAGCACTGAAGCACGAAAGTGATGCACAAGCACAAACTTATGTTTGTATCCAAGATGCTCCACTGTGTGCAAGGGCTTGTGGAAACTGGTGCAAGTTGCTTAAAAGGTTTAGTTTAATTGAAGTTTGTCATTACATGTTGTATTTGCACGCTTGCAGCGTAAATTCTGTCGTTTATCATAACGGAAGTGATGTGTTAGTAACGAGGCCGCGTTGCTCCTCATTCGCGGTGTGGACACGGTGATGCACGGTAGGAGCGCAAGTAAGATCTGTAATGTCTAATTAAAACGCTATGCTCAAAAGTAAAGCAATATGCCTAAAAGCAGCGAGCAACAGAAACCACAAGGTGCAGTGAAAGGGAGTTCTTATTGTTAATTTAGGACTGTAGTTTAATTTAATATTTTTATATAAGTATTTATGTATTACTTTTTATAGATAGAAAGAAAAAAGAAAAAAAAAGCACTGAATTAAACTACAGTCCTAAATGAATAATGTATATTCTGGTGTGTATTGGGTTCTTTTCAGTCTTATATCATTAGACAAACAGTTGTGTAAAGTTTTAGTCTTAAGTTTATCTTTGTTATTTTTGTGTATTTTTGATACTGAAATCCCCCCCACCGATTAATCGAAAAAGTAATCGGCCAAATAATCGATTATGAAAATTGTCGTTAGTTGCAGCCCTAAATTAGACACATAATTGGGGTTTTTTTGTTTTTTTTTAGGGCTAGGTTTAATGTCTCTCTCTTAAAAATGTTGCGGAGACGTCATTTAAAAAAAGATAATCATATATTATGGAAGGGACTTAACCTTTGAAATGTCATTTTATATCTTTAGACAAGGTTGAATTTCCACCATTCGTCTCTTCGCACTCTCCATTTCGTTTTCTGCCAAATCTAACAGAGATCATAGCGGTGCAACGTTGAATGTTGAATGACACAGCGGAAACAGGCAGGTGAAAGCAGGTTAATGAGGGCAAACTTTCACCATAACTACCTCCCAGCGTTCACACAGCTCCAAACAATGTCTCTCTGTACACCATCTATTACGCCTCTTGTCATTATGCAAATAGGGCCAATGTGAAAGAAACACACCATTGAGCACCTTCCCCTCAGCCCACCTGCCTCATTCTGGAAATGAATGCGTCAGAGGAGAATTTCACGGAGAAAGAAATTACAGTTTTCTAATTACAGGCGCAGAACCTTTCACACACTATAGAAAGCTAAGACGTTTGAGCACGGGGAAAAAGTATGAGGCACGCTTTCAATTTCTTGAACCTCTAGAGGAAATTTAACGAAGCCTAAATTCAATAATTGTGTACATTAATTATAACATTCTAGTTAGGGCTAATATATTACATTTTAAATTGTACGTTAAATGCACGTGTATATTCATAGTATATTATCTTCGGTTATCTTTATATATCTGCATATACGTTGTATATTATACATGGATAATCTGGGTACCGCTGTATATATACGATGTACATATATTTATGACTATACTTGGCTATATTATTAAGGTTTTTTCAATTATAAGTGTATTTACCATTCATACTGGTCTACGCAATAGCTACTGCACATACTGACTGGACAAAGCCATGTTATATATTTATTTACTGTATATAGATATATTTTCCCCCTACATATTCAACCTGCACTGTTAATTTGCACACAAAATGCAATAGTATTTGCACCTCTGGCAGATGCGAAACTGCATTTCATTGCAGAGTACCTGTTCTGCACTGTGCAATGACAATAAAGGTGCATCTATCTATCTAGCTATCTATCTATGTTGTTGTTGCTTTTTTTTTTTATAGGTAGAAATTACTGGGGAAATTCCCACACCTCACTGTTGTACGAGTAAAAAAACAATTCACTGGTCAACTGTGGTCAATTCACCTATTTAATGCTCTGACAGATATTCCACTGGGCAAATTTAAAAACTAGCGAGAAATGTCATTTTACACCAGCCGAACGTGATGTCCGAATAATTCAGTGTCAATAAACGACCAGAAAGTTCCAAACCATCTAGAATAATACTAGGAATAGATCTGTCAATAATATACAATTTAACAGAAATTAAGCGATCCAAAGAGTGTGTCGATCAGTTTGGAGTGAATGTGAAATACACTCTTAGGAAAAGAGATTCCTCAAGAGTTCTTAAAGAGGTTATACTTGGAACCAGTTACCAGGGTTCCAGTAACTCCAGTTCTACATGATGTAGAACCACTAGGGCTTTCCATAGAGGGACAAGCTGAAGAATCCTTAAAGTTCTAGATTTAACCTTTTATTCCCTGTAAGAGTTTGGGCATTAATGCGTTTTTGCGGCTTTGTTTGGACGGGTAGCTCAACTTTGTTTTTTGTCTTTGATCTGATTTGAGCAGAAAAGAACAAGTCTGAACAATAAAAAAATAAAAAAAGACATTGGATTGGTGTCAAAACCTTTCAAATTGGGTAATCTGGACCAGTCAAAACTAATTTGATCCATACAGGGTAATACAGCAAAGAAACAGGTCAGGAAAGGAGAGAATCTGGGCCTGGGGCAGTGAAATGGTAGTCTCTCATATTGCGTTGTTAAAAACGTTCCTGTTTTAATGGCTATGCACCAAATATGTTGCCTGGAATTTGCAACATACTCAAGAAAACAGACCTAAGATTTGAGAACGAAATTAGATTTGCCCTGCTGTGTGAGTAAAATCACATCTTCTGCTTGAGAGTTAGAGCTTCCCCACAGCAGAAAGAGAACTTTCTTGATTTATTGCTGGTTTAGAGGCCATGGCTGCACCTACTGAGTTTTGGTAGGGAGGTGAATCCTCCGGTCATACCTTTTTATGATAAATGCTGCAGAGACCTCTCTCCAGGTCTGGCAGTCGAGTGAGCAGGGTCTGGATGGAGGGCAACACGACAGACTCGGAGGACAGGATTTCTGCCACAGCTTCCTGACGTAACAGGATCTCACTGAGAGACGAGAGAGAGAGAGAGAGATGTTCGGGCACAATAAACAGGTAGAAACTAAAAAGATACACTACGCAAACAGACCTCAACATTTTGCCAGACCAGTGTTTTCAATAAGTACGGTTACCTTTCACTTGGAACACGACACCATCTAAGCAATGGGCACGATTTACTCATAAATGCTAGCTACTAAACTTAAAAATGGTGTCCATCAGCCGTTAATATTCTAGTCGAATAGAAGCCGATAACGCACTGGGAATTTATTTACAATTCTAGCTCAATCTACAATGATCCATCTAGTTTGTATTTAATAACATGGCACAACATGTCCAGGGAACACAGAACAGGATAGTACTGGAGGCTGAGGACACTTACGATGTAGACTTTAGGGGTTGGCTGACCCATTTCTTTAGCAGCCTCTTCCCAAACGGAGTGCGTGTATGATCCAGAACCCAGAGCAGACTACCCTTGACTGTGCCTGTGGTCTGATAGAAGGGAGAAAGTGGTCATTAAACTGGCAGCTCCAGGGTAGGTATTACGGAAACGCTTGAAATGAGAGAAGATCGCAGTGCTAATTAAGCAAGTCATGCTGAGATGAGTTGGGTGAAAACACATGGCATTGTATTTGGATATGTGCGTAGTCATTATATCACTCAGGCAACAGAATATAAACAAGAAACTGCATATAGGAATGGAAGAAAGTGTGTGCGTTCTGCCATTGTTAGAATATTCGCTATATCGGTTCATCATCACAGATGTTGGTGATGCTTTACCTGGTTACAAAAGATCTCTAGGTTCTTCAGAGTAGTGGCACTCAATACCATGTGCTCTGCATCACTCGACAGCCTCTTAAACGAACTAGAACAAACATTTACACCAATTCATCATTTGCTTAAAAGAGAAATCTTGCAATAAAGTAAACTAAGAAACACACACCACTGAGGCAGGCAGCAGAGTTCAGCCGAGACAACACAGAACAAGGCTTTCGGTTCCGGATGCCGTGCATGCTAATTACATGTCTTTCTGAGAATCTGAGGTCAGGGCCCTGTTATTTCCTGTTACAAAATGTCCTTAACCAGTCCTTAATTACAGTGTGTATCAAGCAACTTTCTTACCACCCTGACCTGCTAAACAAATTGCAAATCAGCAGCGTACGGTTTTAGGTGTTTAAATTGACCTCATATTTATACCCCTGTGAAACAGGAAGTCATGGTTGAAGAATTTCCTGTTCCTAGTCACCAAATGTACTAAAAAAAAAAAAAAAAAAAAAATTAAATATCAAATGGGAATACACTTCAAATATACTTCTCTCATATGAATTCATAGGGGTGCCAATAATTGTTGCACATCTATATATAACAAAGGGGGTTTTTTTTTGTTTTTTTGGGGGGGTGGGAGATAAACCTGTGTTGTGTTTGCAATTATTTGTTATCCATGAGAGCAGAGAATCTTTTGTGAATTTTTTGAACAGAAGATCAAAAAGTTTAAACAATAAAGACAATTTTTCACAGCCTTCATTGCTCATATTTTCCAAGGGTGCCAATATTAGTGGAGGGCACTGTATACATATATACACATACGCACGCACACATACGTATATGGTATTTAAATATAGATTAATATTTATATATACACACAGTACATATACATTATAATGTTTTATTCTGCTGAAAACAGTGATCTGAGTGAGCTGAGATATCCGGCATGTTGTTTAAGACCTTTTTAACCCCTGAAGTTCTGACATCACACTACAATAACAGAACTCTTCATTACACAGAGTCATGTTTTACTATCCTGAACTTAACTCTGCTACAGTCAGTCATTCTCATCTCTGTGTATTTACCTGAGGCAACAAACTGTTCAGAAATAAACTACAAAATAGACACGGCCACTGTTCTATTGCCGGGTGGAGATTCGTTTTTAACGCATCACACAAAAATTGAACACATTTTAACTTCGGATTGCTGTGCGTGGACGTCTCGTTATTGAGGAAATTGTGTCTGAAAGCGAGAACACCGACAGGAGAAATCCATCATGGTGACGGAGAACTGTAAATCAGTGTGCTTAGTTGAAACGAACAAGAAATCTTTCTCTAGTGTGTTTTATTGCATTAGTCTTGTAAGGCCCAAAGTGGTTGTTTTGTTTTTGTTTGTTTTTTTGCATGGAAGCGAAGAAATAAATAAATTAAAGTGAGTGAGTGAGTGGGGCTGAGGTACCTGGAACAAAGGAGAACCCTCTCCAGCTTAAATTCAGTCAGGTACTGGATCACTGGCCCCAAACAGCAGACGATTTGGCTCTCTAAACTTAGATAGAATGGAGAGGAACCTGTGCGGAGACACAACAACAAGTATCACACGAGTACATTCTAAAACTCCTTGATGTTGGTTGGTAGCTGTGACCTTGCATTTCCAAGCTACAAGGAGAAGTTTGAGTTACGCTGGTGGCTATGAAGCTCATAGGATATAATTTATCATCATTTTCCACCTCATCAAACCAGTCGGTGAGCCCTTGTGCTATGTGGATGGGGGCGGAGTCACCTGGAAGAGACCACTCCCATCAGGATAGAAATGAAAAGGTAAATCAGTCAGAAGAACTTTGTAATGATTTGCAGTGACTCTTCCCTCTTAAACGGGCAAGTGGACAAACTATTCAGCAACATGCCCACACAAATTGACAGAGTCACCTGTTTTTCCATTATTTGTTACCCTTCTGTACTGTAGGTAGGTGTAATGACGCTGCGTTTTCCCTCTGTGCATTCGAAAAACATAACTGACCCAAAGGGAAACGACGGAAATTGGCGTTCTTGTTTTAGTTCATTTTCCACCAACCTGAGAGGCAACTGAAGAGGTACACCACTACAGACTCGACATAGACAAAATGCTGTTGTCTGATTGGTTTGGTTAACCAGCTAGATAGAATGGAAAAAAAAGGACGAAAAGGATTGCTGACAAAGCAGGGTTTCTATACTTCCGCAACGTTAACGCCATGAAAACAAATTCGCTCTGTGACAGTTATATTAATGAAATCACATTCATTTCAAGCCAGAGTTCATGAAATCTGACCAAACAAAAATAACATTGTAAGGAGGCTACCAACAGACTAAACCCCATGTACATTTAGCTTCCTATATAAACAAAAGTGTTTGCTCGTGCTGCACTTCGGCTGTACAAAAATATGAAACCTAGACCTTCGAGAAATGAAGTAGCACAATGATAATTTTACAGCGCAAAAACACCACTAGCAAAGCAGATTATTACATCCATCCATCCATCCATCCATCTTCTATACTGCTTATCCTTTTCAGGGTCACGGGGAACCTGGAGCCTATCCCAGCGAGCATCGGGCACGAGGCGGGGTACACCCTGGACAGGGTGCCAATCCATCACAGGGCACAATCACATACACACTCACACACCCATTCATACACTACGGACACTTTGGACACGCCAATCAGCCTACCATGCATGTCTTTGGACTGGGGGAGGAAACCGGAATACCCGGAGGAAACCCCCGCAGCACGGGGAGAACATGCAAACTCCGCACACACAGGGCCACGGTGGGAATCGAACCCCCGACCCTGGAGGTGTGAGGCGAACGTGCTAACCACTAAGCCCAGATTATTACATATTTTGTTTTAATATGGTGTTTGCACTACGTGTAACCAATCAGCAACGAACAGTTGTACTGTTAGGCCCACCCGTAAAAGTATAAATTAGTTCCCGTTGGTGAAAGAAAAACAAAAACAAATCAATTAAAAAAAAAAACACTAGAATGTTTTACTAGAACTGGTGGTCTACAGACAAGGCAAAAGTTTCATTTTCTGGTGCAAAATGTTTTAGTTCTTTTGTGCAGTAGAAAAAAAAAGTAGAAGGACTTACACTTAGGATGAGAAATTACTCAAATAAAAGAAATGCGTGGCTGGAAAAGTGCACAGATATTGTTTGGCATCCACTTGAAACAGCTGCATTAAAATCCAGAGTTTAAAAAAAAAAAACCAAAAAAACATTGGGGACCGTCTAAGAGCAAATATAGCAATTAGAAAGTTTTTGCTTTAGAGACTCCAGGCCACATGAAAAACGATGGCCTCGGGTCATTTGTTAACGCGTGTTTATTACAGGGTGGAAGCCATGCCAGACAGAAAACAGGCAACATCAGAGAGTGCATCAGCACCGGTGACACAGAGAGGTAATGAGTCATGTCTAGAGATTGAGAACAGCCCAATGCGAAGCGATTTAATCTCGGATTTGGCAGGGAGGCCACACGCATCCAACCTAAAGACAGCAGCCATTGATCCACCTGCCGTCTGTCCCTCTGAGAACGATTTTTCAATTACAGGACAAAGCCCACACACTGACCCCATGTCAGGCTGACCAGATAACTCTACATTCAAAAGGCCAGCTTGCCTGCCAGGTAGGATGACTCGGAGGGGGCGGTCAGGTATCACAAAGACATGTAGAGAGAAAATAACAATTACCCTTTTCCTGATCTTCTGCTGTCTGAGGAGTTACGCTGCCAAACAAGTTGTTGATGGTCAGCATGGCAGTGGGGTATTCAAACTGGGTGCTGTCTCGCTTCTCAATACGAATGCGATCATCTGCCTGGACGCTGTCATGGAGGGATATAAAGAAACATAATTATACTTACAGCAAATAGGATATGGTCTAAGAATACTCTAAGGCCAAAACTCTGTTATATACTGTAAGAGTTAGTGTGAAGATCTGATGCTCGCTGAAAAGTAATTAAGGTATACATTTTATTTTCAACCTTAAGTGATTGCCACAACCAATAAGCTAAACTAACTTCTCAAATATCTATTAATGAAATAACACTGATCTTAGTGTCAATGGAAACGTATGTCAAACGTACATATGTAGGTTGGGGGAAATAAGTATTGGACGCGTCAACATACATTTCCAATGAGGTTATTCACATGAAATTTTCACCAGACATCAGTTTTAACTCAGGAAATCCACAAATATAAAGAATTCACAGCATTAAGGTCCATAAATAAAGTTATGTTTAATAAAGTGGAATGACACAGGAAAAAAGTATCGAACACGCTAAGAAAAAGCAGTTCTCCAAGTCAAGGTAAGACAAGGAACCAGCTGAAATCCTGTCTGTGCAAATGAATATCAGCTGGGTTAGTAAACTGATGGTCTATAAAAAGGCTTTTCGTTACCAAGGTGTCACATAAGAAACCTCTCATGATGGGTAAAAACAAAGCGTTCTCCTAAAGACCCTCGCAACCTTATTGTTGCAAAACATATTGATGGAATCGGATACAGACGTATTTCAAAACTTCTGAATCCTCCAGTGAGCACCATTGGGGCCGTTATCAGCAAGTGGAAGCAACATCACTGCGTCACCAATCGGCCACACACAGGAGCTCATCGCAAGATTTCTGACCAGGGAGTCAGAAGAATAGTCAGAAGAGTAGCCCAAGAGCCAAGGAGCACTCGGAAAGAGCTCCAGAAACACTTGGAGGCAGCAGGTGCCACCGTCACAGAGAAAACAATAGGCAATGCACTCCACTGTTCACGTTCACCCCGCAAGACTTCATTACTAAAGAAAAGGCATGCTGAAGCTCATTTAAAGTTTGCTACAACTCATTTGGACAATCCTCTGAAATACTGGGAGAGTGCAGTCTGGTCAGACGAGAGCAAAATTGAACTTTTTGGTTGTTATACTTCACAGCATGTTTGGAGAAGAAATGGCACTGCACATCACCCTAAAAACACTACACCAACAGTGAAGTGTGGAGGTGGAAGCATCATGGTGTGGGGCTGTTTTTCATCACATAGTACTGGCAGAATTCATATAATTGAAGGAACGATGACTGGAGCCCTTTACCGGGAGATTCTTGAGAAGAATCTGCTGCCATCCACCAGGATGATGATGAGACGTGGGTGGAGCTTCCAGCAGGACAACGACCCAAAAACATACAGCAAAGGAAACTCTCATTTGGTTTCAGAGAAAATAAATCAAGGTGTTAGAATGGCCCAGTCAATCACCTAACTTGAATCCAATTGAACAAGATTTAAAAGACAATATGTTTAGAAGAACGGGCCAAAATCACATCTGAACACTGCGGCCGATTAATTTCTTCATAGAGGAAGTGTCTTGAAGCTGTCGTTACCAACAAAGGCTTCTCCACCGAGTATTAAATAAATTTCAATTAGCGTGTCCAACACTTTTTTTCCCCCTGTGTCATTCCACTTTATTACACATAACTTCATTTATGGACGTTAATGTTGTGAATTCTTTATATTTCCAGATTCCTTGAGTTAATACTGATGTTTGGTGAAAATTTCATGTGAATATCCTCATAGGAAATATATTATATTATATTATATTATATTATATATATATATATATATATATATATATATATATATATATATATATATATACATACACATATATACACATATATATATATATACACATATATATACACACACACACACACACACACACACTGAAAAATATTTACACGTTCAATACTTATTTCCCCCGCTGTACATACACACAGGCATCACTCCATTTACTCCTGCCTCCCCTCCATTCAACAAGACCACAATTTCAAGGCCCCTCACTCTTTTTGTCATCTCTTTACAGTTGCCGGGGCAACCGTAGCATGCACACACGTAGATGTGATGTGTACAAATGCATCTATCGCAAGCTACCTTTTTCCCCTCGCTCCCTCCCTTCCAGTAATTTCGACTTGTCCATACATAACGAATGGATGGAAATATGCATCACTACACGCAAGATCCTGGCACACTACGTGAGCGTATTCTCTGAGGGGCTGGAGTAAATGAGCACAGAGGGGAAGCTACATGATGACATATGACCTCAGTACGAGGGAGAAGGAGGGGAGGCAGGAAGAGGCCTTTCAAAACCAGCAGGCAAAAATCAATTCACAACATGACATATCTATATCCTTGAGAACAACTCACAAGCACAGCTCTTTAGAGCCCTCGTCTCTATAAAGCACAAAGCTTCGGATGGAACTTTATTTATTAGCGTCATTCAAAAGGCTACAAGGTGACATCAGGCTTTCTAGCAGTTAGACCTGTGCTCTCGGATCAGCGAGACACAGCTGCCATGCCTCATCTATGTTTTCCTTATAAAGGATCCTTGAAGTCAAAAGTAAATGTCCACAAAATCTTTCATCACAATCACAACCATACATGCTTTTGGACTACACTTGTCTTTTTGACATAAAGTGCTAACATTTATTATTCCGCTGAATATATATGACTAACTGGTGAAGGACAAACACATCTGCCTTTATTCATCAAAGTTCCAAAGAAACAAGCACATATTTAGGCTCACAATGATGTATGGGTAAACTTTCGTTGAACAAAAAAAAAAAAACAACCAGTGATGATGAATGAATCAGCTTCAGCTGCATGGACAAAAGCCCTGTCACTAGTTCCTTATTTACAGGTAACATACATATGACATGCCCCAATTTACCCTCACATACAACGAATACATGAAACATACCCTAATTTATGCAGGTACTACAAGAGTGAGCCAGTAAAAAAAATTATTTACATATACATATATACACACACACACACACACACACATATATATATACACATATACATACATATACACATATATATATACACACACACACATATACACATTATATATATATATATATATATATATATATATATATATATATATATATATATATATATATATATTCCATTCATTCAGCAGGCTACAATCGGATACAAGGAGAAAATGGAAAGGAGAACAAAATTAATTTCAGTGAAGCAGAGAGTTCGAGGACCATAAAGTTGTTATCCTTCACATCCTCAGAAATGAAAAAAAGAATCAACTGTTAACAGATCCACTGGAGGAAAGAATTGGGCATCATGTACTGTATGCAAATATGGACAAGTGTAAAAGTGTACAGAGTGTTTTATTTTTATAAAGCCATTTATGCCTCCAAATGTAGGGCGATCGCTAGATCAGAACTCGATCAGTCAGTTTTAACTGAAGTCAGATTTTGAGCCGGGCAAAGAGTCCAGGAAACTCTGGAATGTGGAAGTGCTGGGAGGAACATGCTGAAAGGACATAACAGAAGAAGATTCAAACTGAAATCCTTATTTCAAATAAATAAAAGGACAAAAGAAATCAATCAGACTGCCAAAAGTGCCCAGGTCTGTGGTGCGCTCATCCGAGGCTCTGCATCCATGTCCTCAGCCCAGAGCAGCTACACTGTGCCTCTTACGAAAATGCATACATGATGTTGCACACAATTTACACACTCTGACCAGATGCGAGTTTGATCAGATAGATACGCCAATGATGAAATTAGTCGTTTTACCATCATATCTGACAATACGCAACCTTGATAAACCTTGACTTTTACTCAGAGCGTTTCAAAGCTGTAGCAGCTCTTGTTGCTTCTTTAGTTCCACGGGACACTTTGGAACACGGTGGGTGTTTTTCAACAGCGCTTGAGATGGAATGAAATCAGTGCTGGTGCACCCACTTCTTGTATGTTGGTGTATGTTTCAGCAAACATCTGTGCTCCAGGCCTACGGTGGAGAGTTCTCATTTAGGGGAAACAAAGATGGAGCAGGAATAAGCTTGAACATGGATGATATCGGCATATAAGCAGATTTGGTGGTGCGTGACCTGTATAATAAAGTTAAACTTCTATTCAGTGGGGAGCCAGTGAAATTATTTTGGTGTCAGCCAAAAGTACTGTTATTAGCTTGCCAGTCCATTTAATTCTTTGACTACGCAAGGGTAAAGAGGAGTACAGTGAACTTATATGAAGGTCCAAATAACACCACAGAGCTGCCATTTGGCAGAGCAAGAAACCCTTCTCTACAGGCTCAACATTCTTGAAGCCTACAAGGTCAATAGACAGATTTACAAGGTTGGGCAGAAATGATGGATTTCAACCAAAAAAAGTCACCACAGAATCATCTGGCCTCCGACGCAACTAAGCCGAGCTCATCACCAGAGACTTTTATTCACCAATTCTTTGAGCTGAACTGATCACTAACAAAATGTCAGGATTTTGCCTAGGTTGATAAAAAGGGTCTTTAAAGGACTCTGGCAACTACACTGTAATGGAAAGCTCTCAGGGGACCATGGCAGTTGGAGGCACCCTGCCCCTTTCAGAAAGGCAGAAAAGCAATAATTCTATGGGACCCAAGAGGGATGTCATCCAATGTGTTGTGGTGGATTACAAAGGCTGTTTCATTTACCTTCTAGGTATGTAGATCCTCAGATCCTGCTGCTGTCTGGCAGTCCATGAAAATAAAAAGTCAATGAAAAGTCAGGATCCTAAAAATCATCCAACGTACCAGCTCTGATGAGGTCCTGAACAACTTCCAATTCAGTTTAGAAGGGTTTCCTTATCTGCTAGATCACAGTTCTCAGTTGTTGACTTTTTTTTTTTTTTAAACTTATCTGGAGAAGCAAACATTTGATCATCTTTGAAACAGTGCCTATTAATAAAGTTGATATACTTGAACAAAATCACAATTAAAATTATCTTTTATAATAATTTATTCAACTGAACTATCAACAGATGTGATATTCTTCTGTGGAAAAATTAAGTATACCCTTGATCTCAGAAGCCCCTTTTAGTTTTGCATAATTGTCCACCAGGCTTGCTGGAACTTTTGACCACTTTTCCATGCAATATTCTTACAGGTACAAGCTGTTTGAGGGTTTTCTTTCATGTACTGCCTGTTTCAAATCCCCCTACAACATTTCAATTAGATTCAAATCTGGGCTTTGACTAGTGCATTCCATAACCCTCCACTTGTTCTTTTTGAGCCGTTCCTTGGTGGATTTGCTAGTGTGCTTATGATCATTATCCTGTTAAAAGGTCCACTTTCAGTTCAACTTTCAGACAGATGGCCTCACATTATCTTCAAGCACTCTTTGATATGATGCAGAATTCATAGTTGAATCAATGAATGCAAGCTGTCCAGTCCCTGAGGCAGCGAAGCAACCCCAAACCATAACATTTCCACCACCGTGCTTCACAGTTGGTATGAGGTGCTTCTCCTGAAAAGCCGTCACTGGTCTGTACCAAACATGTCTGCTGTCTGCATGTCTGCTTTGATTCATCTTTCCAGAGCACATTATTCAAAAAGGCCTGGTCTTTGCCTATATGCTCATTGGCAAACTGTAGTCTTGCAAAGGCTTTTTCCTGGCACGCCTCCTATGCAGGTCAAATCTCTTTCTGATTGTAGAAGCATGCACTTGGACACCAACACTTGAAAGACTGTGATGAAATGTTGGGGTTCTTGGAGACTTCTATTTGCACAAGATGTCCTGCTCTTGGGCTGAATTTGATGGGACGGCCAGTCCAGGACAAATTGTCAGTTGTTTTAAATCTGCAGCATTTGTAGACAATTTTCTTTACAGTGGAATGATGTATACATTTTAAATAATTTGGAGATCATTTAAAACCCCCTGTAAGACTCATAAGAATCCACAGCATTTTTTTCTGATGGCCTTACAGAACTCTTTAGATCTTGGCATGACGACACCACACATCTCAATAACAAAGGGAACACCAGACACTAGATATGAGAGGGGTATAAATAAGACAGGTTCCACCTGCACTCCCTGAGCAGGTTCCATCACTGGCACCCAATCCTGAACACCTGATTCTAGTTTCATGGATTTGAAGGTGTGATAAATGTAAGGGTGTACTCACTTTTTTCCATGCCACTGATGTGTTTTTTTGTTCATTTAAACTGAAAATTACTACAAAATGACAATTTCATGTGTCTTTATTAATAGGCACCTTTTCAAAGAGGATCAAATGTTTGCTTGTCCAAATATGTCAAAAAAACCTTCAATTTCAATAGGGTGGACTTATTTTTTTTTCCACATGACTGTATAACTCATCAAAACTTTTCCACATCCGGGCTACCAACTCTGGGTCCCGCTGTCTGGCATGTTCAGCGAATCACACTCAATCATGCTAGCAGTGTGTTAGCCACGAAGGAGAAAAAGCAGAGGGAAGACTCTTCTTAAGGGAGTCGTCATACTCATCGTACAGTGAATACATCTACCCAGCACAAGCAAAGCCCAGAAGATGAACACAGGAAACAGAAAACGAAAAGCAGTAATGCTAACGATAAAAAACCGACATGAAGTTAATGAATGTTTTGGAACCCCATAGCTATATATCTACAACACACAGTCAGAGTTCAGAGTCAAGGTGGTCCCTGCGTCAGTGCTCAAATTATGCTCCAATGTGTTCTAATGGCTTACTACTATCATACAGAGCAGAATTGTTAGGAAAAAGCAGACAATAGGGCGATGTTTAATATGCATAAGTTGGCAGGTGGCCTGTATCGTGGGTTCCATTTTATAATAAATGCTCTTGGATGGTACTCAATCGTAGGCTTACTTCACATTGTTTTGTGAGAAATTGAGGCTGTCGCCAAGTTTGGAGATAATTGGCTCTGGATTGGCTCTGTATTCCCCAAGAGGAAATGAGATACAAATTGGTATGCATCACTCCGAAAAGACAGAATGCTATTCGTCCCTCAAATCAGGTCTCAGAAACCTCAAATCAAATTGAATATATAGGGTATAACTTAGAAATTGGGTAAACATTAGTATATCCCAAGGTTTTGGAATGAGAAAGGAAATTTTACAGGAAAATCGTTATATTTTGGAAAGCAGATCCATCCTGCAAAAATACAGCAACCTAAAACATCAGAGCAGTTAGAATTGAAATTATTATGAAACACAGTCGAAAATTCATCCTCAAACTTCAAATTATCCTTCCGTTTATCATACAGCTTTAAATTATTCTACGACTATCATGGCAGCATACACAGAGACTTACAGTATATCAAGAAGACGGTATAACTTCCTAGTTGTTAGAAACACTGATTGGTTAGCAGTGGTTCAGGCACTGGCATGGCTGATTCTAATTTTGTTATAGTGCAGCAGCTCTAAAGAACATCACACCTGGAGAATGGATCGTTTTTTTCTTAAAAACTGGGATTCCCCTCAGAGTAACCTCTTAATTAGAAACACAGGCATCATGACTATATCTTGCCCTCTGGTGAGAGAGAAACTCAGCCAATTTGATGGGCGCAGAAATCTCCGAGGAAAAGCTGTGGCATGGCCTCAGTGGTAGAACAGTTTAGAAAAAGAACAGCAAGTTGTTAGTAAGCTGCTACCCTGAGGTGCATTTTGAGCCAATAAACAGTAACAAGCATGCACTGGGGTAAATAGTTGGCAGTAACACAGTTGACACTGCAGCAACAATTCCCTCAAGGGTCTTATTATGCACATCACAGCAACCCCTAGGCAACCGTTGCTAGGGTGGCCACCTTGGCTACACATGCCTGGTCGATGTAGGAGCTCAAAACTCAGCACTCACCACCCAACCACCATAGATTTCTGATAGCATGATGGTGTAGGGAATTGAGCTGTTGAGCTAAGAGTCTTGGTATGGCAAACAATAGGTTGATTAACACCATCAACAATCAAAGCAATAAAATCAATTATACATTATATATATATATCACATAAATATCACATATACATCACAACATACTAAATCAAATTCAGCTAAACGTACACAGGTGTATTATAAACACGGCCCTTTGCCTAGTTTATTTTGCCTCCCTAATTTAGTCAGGGCCAATTTCCACTGCATGTGTGATCTTGCAGACAGCCATGATTGGCTAGTGTCACAGTGATTGATAGAGGAGAGTATGCCACCCCTCCCTCCCAGATAGCACGACCAACTCAGGCGTCAGGCCATGAATGGCTGTGACATCATCGGGGTTCGCATTTGCAATCTCTATGATAGGGTCAACGCTTTTTCTATCCCACCACTCGGGAGCCCAAGTTAGAGCATTTTTAATGGAAAGTCCCAAGTACCATATGCTTACTAGTGTGACAAACAAACCCTCCCTAATCATGCACCAAAAACTGGTCTATCATTTTCAACACACTAAGGCACATTTAAAATCAAGCCTGTTTTTAGGCACTAGACATTAAGAATACATTTAAGAGTAGAGTAGACCAATAATCAATCTAAGCAAAGCAAAGTTTCCATGAAATCACAATGATGCCTGAATGTCTTTCTAGAAAAAGACCCATGTCTTTAGAAATAGCCATATCTAAAAGAATACCTAAAGATTGTGCAAACGTTTGAAAAGGATACCTTGTATAACACTTAAAATATTATACTATATAATAGCTAGTCATAATACAGCATAATGGTGTTCAATGAATGCTAGTCAACATAAAATTGTGTAATGCTAGTAAGCATAATTAAAATCAGCATACTGTATAATGCTAGTTATATTATATAATCATAATGCTAAAATTATATAATGCTAGTCAATGCAATATTGTATAATGCTAGTCAGAATAATGCTACTCAACATAATATTGTGTAATGCTAGTAAACAATGCTAGTTAATGCAATAAAGTATAATGAGTCAGCATTGTATAATGCTAGCAAACGTAATATTGTATAATGATAGTAAACAATGCTAAACAACATCTTGTATGATGCTAGACAAAGCTTGTACTGCTGGCTAATCTCCACACTTCATTCTGTTTCAACAATGAATGAAAATGTAACATTTTTACAGTGTAAATGACTATCAGCAAGAAGCAAAAGGTCAGACATGCACACATTTCAAAGCAACTGCGTAGATTAGACAGCTAATACTCGACAAGTCTTAGTTCCGGGCCAGCATAATTGTAGTGCCCTTTAAAGAGTGGATGCGGATGTAGAGATGCCTACGCACTCATTTGACCAATGTTGAAGTGAAAGGAGCAGAAACCTTGCCCTTCCCGCCACTTATGTCGAGGGAAATGAGGCTGTGGTGGAGAATATTTAGGTTATAACTGATTCGCTTACAGCTAGACGTATTTGAAATTGCTTAACATTTGCAGATTCTTGAGGAGGACGTTTAAATTGGACCGAGTGTAAAGAGTGATGGTGATGGAATGGCATGGAAGAGTCTGAAAAGAGGTGACTATGTGGCAAAAAAGTAATTAATTTAAAGAAATTTTTTTTTTTTTTTTTTTTTTTTTTTTTTTTTTTTTTTTTAAGTGTGACATGACATAAAAGTTGCTCACACACTACACGGGGTAACGCAATGCCGCCATCTGTATCTTTTAATGCTCCGTATTTGTATTCATATAAACCTTCAGGTCAGGTCAGGTCGGGTTAGTTCAGCTCTTCTTGTCTTTTTTCTTGTTCTCGTCTGAAATTAAATATGATCCCTACAGTAATACTCCTGGAAACACAAGGGAAAAAAACCTAGGGGCTGAAATGCCAGCACTGTCAGCACAGTCTGTGAATTCTGACCCATTCTTAAAAGTTTCTCAACCTCAGCGACATCATTCGAGTACATAACTAAAGCATTTTTTATCCCACTTGCACAGCTATTTATTTATTTATTTCCATCTACGTGCAATAGTTTCTAATGAATTTAGTTGCTTCTGCTTCCCCGAATATAAACAAACTAGTAGCCTAATTTAAACAACACGAGCCCTGACCAGGCAGTTACTAAGGATGAATGAAGGAGTGCTGTAAATGTACTGCACAACGTCACGTTTGTGGTTTTTCTTGTATGCTCATTATATACAAATAATACACGTGGGGGTGATTTGACACAGCAGCCTACCTAAAGTGTATTATTTTCACATAAATGCGCAATCCAAATTGTGTCATTCCACTTGTACAACAGTAATTCGCCAACAATGAACATTTTTACTTCGTTAACGAATGACATCACGCTTTTTAGCGGTTCACGGTTACGTTGTGGAACGTCCGTGAGAAAGTTAGTTCCTGGTGTCACTTACATTATAACAATGTCAACCGGTCATTCCATCACATGCATCTTCTTTTCTCTCTCTTGAAATGAATGAAAAGAAAAACACAGCTTGTTAGTTTACCGAGAAACTGGAAAACGTATAAGCGCCTCTGTCCTAAAGACTTTACAAAGCACTGACTGACCCTCCGACTCCATCCGTAAAAGTTACATAAATGTCTCTCCTTTTTTTCCTGCAATAAATAAAACTTTTTTTTTTTTAATCTGTTCATTATTAGACTTGTGTAATACGGAGTATCTACCCTTCTATGCCCTGTGAATTAGCTGATTTAGACGAGCGCATTAATATAAATCTATCGGTCATGTTATAGCTAGAATTACCGCCCGAGTCGTGCTGTTATCAAATTAATCTACAACTTCTGACCAATCATATTTGAGAACTCGAACCATGCCGTGGTGTCATTATGAATAATGTATTCATATTCAGTTACATGACATGATGCACAAAGCGACCATTTCGTCATTGCGTCAATATACGTTTGGATTAGATGGATTAAATATGATTATGAATAGTGCACTGTACAGCCAGTCACTCAAATATCTCCCATCCCCAAGCTGTAAAACATGCTAAACTCAAAAAACCAAAAGAGGCATCTTAACATTCAGATCACGAAGCTAAAATGAGTCATAAATATTAAAGTGTACCAAATGTGAATATTTTAGAGCGTGATGATGCAAGCTGATTAAGACAGCTACATATCTAGCCCGGAGATGGGTTGCGTGCTGTACTCGTTCAGAGAATGCCTCATGGAAAGCTGGCAAACGTGCAAAATAATTGGCCCCTCAAAAAAAAAAATATATCTATATAATAAATAAATTAAAAATTGCATTTCCCCAGGACATGTAATTAATGATGAATTTAATATTTAAAATGATGCAAAAAGTACAACAAACCAAACAAAAAAAAAAAAAAAAAAAAGCACTCTTGATGAGAAACACAAAAGGAGCTCGGGATTTTAATGAAACAAGGCCAAAGTTAATCACAGCAGAATAAAAGAGAGCAGAGCTGCACAATTAAACTTCGATTCAACCAGTATGTTTAGTACATTCTTACATCACTGTCGAGCATTTTCAGTTACGCGTCATCTACACCGGCAAAACGGCGAGAACTGTCCTGTACATAATGTCAGATAAAGCAAGATCTTAAACCATTCATGCATATCACACGGTCTGTCAAGCATTCCATCAAATCACTGTTGTTCACACAGCCTGACAACTCATAGGTGTCCGTGCCCATCATTTACACCGGCGTTGATTAAATTCACATTACGGCTAGAAATCATCGTTATTAGTGTGAAACACAGACTTCGTTTCAATCTTACCATGAGCTTATCCGTTTACGTTTTGCTTATTTTATTACAAGCGCATACTTGGATCCTCTGGACTACAAGTGGCACCAGAGTATAAATACATGCGCGCGCACACACGTCGATGTACAAGTCCCATTCAAGTTCCAGCATTTCGCTGCATAATCTGCTGTCACATTAGCATATTCAAGTGGCTTATTTCATACCGTGCTACATGAAGTCACCGGTGTACAGTTGGTGGCATTTCTATTCTACTGACAGCATGATAGAAATAGAACGCCGCAACACCGTCTGCTTAGCAGCTACTCTGTAGGAGAAGATTCACCCACATTTCTGCTTGTGCATGCCAGACGTGTGTTTTAAATGATCATTCTTGAAGAGAATCGTTCTACGATGGATAGTGAAAATAAATAAATAAATAAATAAATAAATAAATTCTACACACCCGGTTAAAACGGTAGGTTTTAGTGATGTAAAAAATAAATAAATAAATAAATTTCTTAATAATGAAAACAAGATAAATCATGTCAGAACTTTTTCCACCTTCAGTGTGAAATTACAGGGTGTAAAAATTTAATGACAACCAATCAATCAATCAATCAAACATTTTAGGGGGGGAAAATAAAAGTTAAACTGCTTGCATAAGTGTGCACACCCCTTTTATGTATTCGGAATGAACAAATCACATTCAATGTCATGTTCAAAAGTAATTATCATAATACAGCTGTCATCAGTGAAATTATACTCATTAACCCCAAATAAAGACCAACTGGTTCTGCAGGATTTTCTTCACATCATCTTGGTTATAGAATCAAGCGTGTACGTTATCTCACTTGTTGAAAAGGTATCGATCAGGAGAGGGGTATGAAAGAATTTTTAAAAACAACATTAGATGTACCATGGAACACCGTAAAAGCCAGTCATCAACAAGTGAAGAAAAGTGGGCAGTACAGTGACCTCACCAAGAACAGGACGTCCCTCCAAAATTTACAAAATGACCAGACAAATATTACCATGAAGTCAACATTACTGTCATTCAATACATCTGGATACGTCCCCACCCCCCACCTCCGAACTCTGAAATGACCTCTACCCTCTTCCAAAACACAGGTACTAAGCCCCACCCCTTTTCCTTAAAACGTTACTAAATCTGTAAAATTTGATAACAGATAAATAGATGGCAGTGAATGTTGTTATTGATTTGTGGCACACACAAGATTGCTTAATAGTTATTAAGAGTACAAGCGCATTAGATGGAAAATGGTGTAGAAAGTTACAGCAGAGAAAATGGTTTGACCCAAGTACCCTCCAAACCTAAAGAATCGATTCCAGAAAAGGGAAAAATAATTTATTGAATGCAAATATGGCATGCAAAATGAATTCTGCAGCATAATTAAGCTTAATCAATAGAAAGGATGTTAGCTATATACAGTAAGTACAGTAAGTGAATAATCGGCTTCGAATCACGTAATCGTCAAGTTACTGCAATTTTATAAATGGATTACAACGTCATATTTAAGTAGCTTATTATTGTAAATTACACACATGAATTTATAGAAAACTCTGTGAAAGTCAATTGTTTCATACTGACGACTTCAAAGAGAGCAACCCAGCTGAGCACTATACAGTCCCCCTACAGCAATATTCAGCAGAGCATGCAATTTTTCAAGTTACCGCAGATGTGGGCCAAAACGCATCATGTGACGTTGGCATTCAGCCAACGCCCTCTTCGAATTCATGTGCCTCGAACGAGTACAGCTAAAAGGTCTCATTTATGTACCAACAAACATCACCGCGAAAAAGCCGAAAATTAATTAAATAAATAAATAAATACATAAGAATTCTTGGATGGCAAATTTTGAACAAAAGCCACAGCACAGTCGAGCATTTCTGAAAGCAACATTCACGAAAAAAGCGGATCTGGTGCAGTCCATCATTGAGAGGTGCTCTTTCACTGTTTAGATGTCATTTAGTCATTTTCAGCTCTCTTGCGCGCTTTGCCTTATATGGAGTTTTGTGGGCGTCACTAAATGCAAACAGAAATCGCTTTGCAGAAACGCCGGTTTTGCATTTCAGGGAAAAAAATATTCACACAAAACTTGACATCAATGAGCACATTCTTTGGGATAATAAACACACAGAGAAACAGCAGAATGCTGAACAAAACGAGTTCCCTGAATCCGTCAAATGACAGTTCTCCCCCAGTATAAAAACTCACACCTACTTCCTTTTCTAGACCAGGTTCTACGGTAAATCTATACCTGCTTTGTGTAAAGCTTTTACATTAGCCAACCACTATCTTCTCCTCCTAATATGTTTGTATTAATGCACTGGGTTTTAGCACACACGGTCCAAATGTTCTAATCAACAGCAGGCAACGGCGATGAAGTATTCGTCTGCTATTGATTAAAATATTTGGATAGAATCTGATTTTTTATTTTTCGTTATGGAACCAGATTTCTTTTTTTTTTTTAATCTCAGAGAATCTGCAGAGTGTGGATGATTTAAATGTAAAAGTTCAAGTTTCATGATATTATTTATTTTTTTTCTATAATGCCCCTCCCTATTATTGACATGGTCAGCAGTACTCATAAGAAATACACAGTCAATCTTGCAGTGCTCAGTTACCACATCCATCCCAATTCACAGTGGACAATACACCTCATAAAAAAAAAAAGATGCAAAGAATTAACAACATTAATTATTTACACCAAAATTATTGCCAAAAAATTACACACTGGATGGGGATCTATATGTGGTTCTTCCCCAAACTGTTGCCACAAGGTTCATAGCACACAACTGTACAGGAAGTCTTTGTATACATTAGCAAGTTCCATTCACTGGAAATAAGAAGCCCAATCCTGTTCCAGCATGACAATGCCCCTGTGCTCCAAGGCTGGACTGGAACAACAACTCCACTGAAAACCTTTGGGATGAATTGGGCACCGACTGCACCCGAGACCTCCTCGCCAGACATTGGTTGTCTGAGCCCAGTAATGATTGTGTGGCTGAACGAGCACAAAGTCCCACATCCATGCTCCAAAATCTAACGGAAAACCTTCCAGAAACGTGGAGGTTATTATAACGGCAAAAGGGGAAATCTGGAATAGGACACTAAGAAAGCACATGTGGATGTGATGGTCTGGTCTCCACACACTTTTGCCCATATAGTGTACACTTATACATTTATATAGTAGACACACACACACACACACACACTGCAAATAACATTCTCTGTCCACTATAAAATACAAAATCTTCCTTATGAAGATCTTAGGTGTTCTTGTAAAACATAAGAATACAACATAAAAAAAAAAACCCATAAACAATCTGAACTGCAACAAATCTCAATGATCATTTCCGTCTAAATCACACAAATACAACACACAGTAATTAACTGGTTCATTTAAGGTCCAACCAGGTGCTTCAGAATATAACTGGACCATCACACTGACTCTCTGAACAGCAAGGAAATGAAAAGCATCACCTGTTTGAAGTCTTTTACTGACCTCTAATGGTGACTGACAGTAACTGCCCGTCAGAGACAAAAACCGAAAACCATGAGATAAGGCACGTGTTATAGGTATGTGCATTTTGTGAAATGCACAGAAATGTAATAAAGTTTATATAGAAATATTAATAATTATGAGCATTATGTTTACGTTCCACCCCCCATGTGTTTTAAAAGCTTATAGTGACGGGGTGGAATTTCAGCACCAGTTAGAATGTAGCTGCTCTGAACGATGCACCACACCAAGGGAGGCTCGTTCTGAAAAGACGGGGTTTTTTTTCGTAGCGATTATTGATAATGTAACTAAACCGTAATCAATACATTTTCAATAAATCGTCCCTATTTAAAAAAAATGTTCGGAAATATTTTTAAAATGTAAATATCTATGGAAGTCCAGTCTTAATAATGAAATGTAATCCATTGAATTCATAGCACTGAAATAGATGACTTTGATAACCACATTTCTATATTTATTTGAAATTTAACGTGGTTTCATTTCAGTGTTCACATTTTAAAATGTATGTTTTCAAAATAATAATAATAATAATAATAATAATAATAATAATAATAATAATAAGCTTATAAAGCAAATCAGTATGTTGGCTTTCTCAAGCCAACATAATAATAATAATAATAATAATAATAAAAATCAAAACTCTGTAAATTGGTTGCTCCTTCCAGATTCAGCCAGTCTAAATAATTTAAACGTATTTTTTCCAAAGCGAATTTTCCGAAATGAATTTGAATATCTGAGAAGTGGATTACATATGTGAACACTTAAGAAAGGTCTCTTTTTTTTGCCTAAATCCCCAGCTAAGCATGGACTGCGTATCTACTCTCAGCTTTAACACATGAACGCAAATATAAACGCATGGGTGTCTCACCTGGACAGAGCGATGGTGCGCAGGAGTCGCTCAGTGCTCTCAGACAGGTTAGAGGGGACCAGGATCTCTACAGGTTGGATCCTCAGAACTCTGGCCTCCAGCTCGGAGTGAGATGCGTTGTCTTTAAAACAGTCCACCATTATGTCACCAATACTGGGCTGCACCACCTGGGATACAGCAAACACCACAACGTTACAATCACATATCAAAGCCATCAATGTCGGTTTACATAAGGTGACTTATGTTTTAATAAGGTGTCGCCACAAATGAATATACTGAGGCATAAACTTGTTAATATTTCACGTATCTCATTTCCATATTGTGTCCAGTAAGACGCATCAAAGCCACGAATTACTTGGTAACTCGAGGCCACGACTTAATATAATGAGGAAAATCATATTTAATTATTACATCGGTTAATTACTGGGCAGAATGGGCTAAAAAGTCCATTCACTTTCAGAATTGCTAGATCCATGTCACGACACCATGTCTTTATGCGTCATTCCGTCTTTCTACCATTATGTAAGCTCGTCATTCCAATATTGATCGAAGTGAAACATTATCAAATCATCTTCAGGCTTCGGTTTCTAAGCCTAACTGCTCTAACTGATTTCTCGGTCTCTTTTTAAAAGCATGGCTATTTCATGGTCTTACAGGCCAAACTTATAGGCTTTAAAATATTCATTTATGGCCACAGCTGATTACAAAATATACAACATGTCGCCTCAGCAGCTCTTTAGAACTCCCTTAAAGAAGAGGTCGGGTGTGTTTAGAGCCCTCTGCTGCCTGTGGGGCAAACTGCAGTCGCAACGAAGACACTAACATGCCTTTCTCTTTCCACTAGAGGTGGACCGATAGTGGATTGTACTGATAGCGATAACTTTGTTGGGCTGTACATCTATTATTTATTATACTACTTCATTGTGCAGTACATCTATTATTTATAATACAACGATGTTGGGTAGTACTTCTATTATGTATAATACAACTACGATGGGCATTACTTATATTAATTAGAATACAATAACATTGGGCATTACTTATATTAATGATAACACAACCATGTTGTGCAGTACTTCTATTATTTATAACATAACCATGTTGGGCAGTTATGAAAATTTGTTCTGAATGAAAACAGAACACTCAAAGTAAAATATTGCTGAACTTTGTTACAAAAATAAACATTACTGATTGAATCATGAAAATGCACTGCGCTTTTTTTTTTTTAAATGAAATAAATAAATAAATATTAATCCATATTACCCGTTAGTTAATATGAAAAGTAAATACAAGGTATACATTTCAAACTGAACGAAAAAGTAACACTCCAAACGACAAATAATAATAAGAGACGTCCCAAAATGTAAACGCGTCAGTGATAGTTTTTAT
This sequence comes from Ictalurus furcatus, assembly GCF_023375685.1. Lineage (NCBI taxonomy): Eukaryota > Metazoa > Chordata > Actinopteri > Siluriformes > Ictaluridae > Ictalurus > Ictalurus furcatus. Next base: position 7,225,283 of record NC_071276.1, read on the forward strand.
TTTTGAAGTTATGGTTGATAGGAAAGCTTAGCTGACTAAGGTCATTAGTACATCATATGTTAATTGTTTTAATAATTAATTACTCACACATTCAAGCTGGTGAAATCTTGAGATTCCAGGTGATCAATAGATTTATCTTTTCATTAGTTAAAACTAAGCACTGGGCTGAAAATTACCGGATTAACAACCTGTATTCATTTACTCATATACAGCAGCAACACGTGTTCATGATAATCTGACAATCGATATGGACATTTTTCCGTGTTATACTTACAGACCCAGTACTGGTGTGTGATGTAAACTGTAAAGCGTTATACAACAGCTGCACTGTGATGCGTGTGCCTCCTTGCTTGTGTTATACAATGGCTCACATTGATTAACACTGAGCGTCAAAGAAGTGGCAGAAGAGCAAAACAGGCTTTTTCTTATAAACACCATGAAGCAGCTGTTGTTGGCTTTGTTGTTCATGGTAACCAACCATACACTATACATGCAGATGAGGTTTAGAACCGGCTGGAGAACTTTGGAGCATAATCTTTAAGACCATGTACAGTATTATTCAAATGGATGATCATGTAACAATTAAAGCCGTAGATTTATAAAAATGTCATATCAGGATCCACAGACACTCCGCATGTTTCTGTACTATTTAGATTTAGATCAAAAGAAAGAAAAAACAAAACATCTTACCACTAAGCCCACAGTCAGCTCCTTACTCTGTTTCTCCCAGCTCTCACTCACACACATCAGGTAGCTGCTGGCTGTGTCCTGCACTACATCTTCAACTTGCTCCAAATCCCCTAGTTTCAACAAGGGGTTCATGTCTGAAATACAGTGAACATGGTCACGGTCACACACACAAAAAAAAAAAAACGACTCCCTATACGTACCGTACATTCTTAAATTCATGCGCACACTCACACCAACTACACCGGAATGCCAGTGTTTCTTAGAAATAAATAAAAGCTTAACCTAGATATCGGTAAGATTTCCAGGCACCGAAATACCAAAATGAAATAGCGTAAACTTCTGGGAGAGCAGCACAAAAAACACACATTTAGAAAACTTCCAACAATAACGAGAGGGACATTTTGATAGAAATACAGTGCAATTCTGGGTTTTTCGGGGGTTCACGCACTAGTACGCTACCATTCGCTTTGGTTGTGTGCCACAGTGTGACATACAGTAGATGAGAGTCTGAATGATTTAACTGCTCCTTTTTATTTTATTTTTTTTTAAACCAGCTTTTCTTGCAAATCATAGTTAATTCTGGAAAAAAAACAACCTGGAATCTATACTTTGCTTCCAAAAGCAAGAAAGATATTAGCAGCAAATGTTTGATCCAAAAGAGAAAAAGCTATCTACATACCTTCCCCAACCAGTGTAGACTTGGTGTAAAGTGCGCTTAGCTGCCGGGTGAAGAGGGAGCTCTTGTTGGCACTGGAGGCTTTGATTGCTGATGTTTCCGTCTGTTTTACAACTCCTACCTATACCGCCAATCATAAAATATATATAATATATATTACTACGTTCTACTTGAAAGAGCTTAGAGCCAAAAAAAAAAGTCATTTTTTATTCTACAAGACACTGGGACTGTACTGAAATGATATTCATTCAATCGGTGTTATGATTATGGCGATGGAGCACGCTGTCTAGAATGTCGGTCCAAAACCCCTCATATCTGTCCACCGGGTTGACATCTAGCGGCTGAGAGACACAGCATAAGATTTCATTATCAGACCCAACAAACCGTTCAGTGAGCCCTCGTGCCCTGTAGATGGGGGCGGAGCCACCATGGAAGAGACCACTCCCATCAGAAGTGTTTTGTACTAATCGTGCCAGCAAAATGTCTCAAACAGCTTAGCCACCAATTTGTATACGGTTTTAAACTTGTTTTAACTACATTTTATAGCAAAACCGAGGCCGAGAACTCCACCACTGACTTTGTAGCCCTGAGAGACGAGGCGGCGGACATGCACAAACAGGCGATGAGTAGGGATGCTGGCCGTCATGAAGTTATGATCCAGGTGGCAAAAGATGTTTAGCTCCTTTGCAGCAATCTGCAAACATCAGCACAGGAAGACAGACGGTTACAGGGATGTAAAGATTCACTTTTTTATTTTCTACACTGGTCTCAGTATCGACATACCGAGTACTGACCATTTAAAAGAGCATTTATCTGGGACAGGAGGAAACAAGATGTCTCTAAGTGAAGGAGGCATAGCCAGTCGGCATAATTAAAAGGCGGCACAGCCACTGAGCTTATTAGTACGAGTTTAAAATAAAATGAATTAATTAAATAAATTCAAATCAGTGGTGTGGCCACAGTACCGGTTAGCCTCTATAGATGAGGCAAGGTCTTTGTGCACAAAAGGGGTCAAGAATTTAGGCTGGTCTTAAACAATTAGCATCCCAGACTATCCCATGGTGTGGGGACTGTAAAGTCTATTCTTAACCCGTCTTACATGAATTCAACCATAAACGCCCTTGTTTAAATTTCTAAATATCGAACAATATAAATTTCTTACAACGTATTATTGACCGTGCATGAAACTGGGCGAGAAACATATACACAGATGAGCACGTAGTGTAATGTGCTCTGTTTTTGGCACAAGATATACACCATATCTCACCTCTGCGTCCTCTCCAAAGAACCTGTACTTGTAGCCACACTCCACACAAAGTATTGTGTCTTTGTGTTGCTCCTTAATCTCCATGTACTGCTGCTCAAGGGGAGTGTAGATGCTCTTGGTTCTCTTATTAGGTCCTGCCGGTTCTGGGGGACTCCTCTTAAATGCTGAAACACCGCCAGTCTTAGCAAACCGACTGAAGTTACCCACCTGAGGAGAACAACAGAAACTAACCAACAACTCTGTTTGGGTGTTTAATTCCTTCCGCCATAAATACGTGACCAGTGACGCCTGCGGCAAATAGTACGTCACGTTACCACCTTGGAAATGGAAACAGATTAAAAAGAAGCATAAACCACAGCACGCGTTTAGAGCATAGCTGTACAGTGCATCTAATTTGGGGGGTGGGTTAACTTTATACACCTACATAGGCACTCTTCTGGACAGCATTTCCTCCTCCTATTGAACCAATATACACTATAGATAGCCTACAGTTACATTTATATAATGCTTTTTTCGAGACACTTTCTAGAAGCCAGTGTGGCTCTTTTTTCTAATATAGTAAATTACTTTAAATAAAATGATCGTATGAGACCGTTCTGGGAGGTAATTATAACATCATTTGATTGACAGATTTTGGCTCAGGCATCTCAGAATGACAAAAACAACATTTGAGATCCTGTGCGACGATACTGGTCCGCTGGTTAGTCCAGTCATGCAACCCAGTTCCGTTTCCATGAAAACATTAGTAAAGGTCAAAATCCAGCAGAGGGTTTTCCGATCTTATTCCACGTGTCCCTCAGAAACACCCCCAGCTCCATCTCATACAGTTTGATTACAGGCAAACAAACCTGTTTGCTCTGAACCAGCTCTTCTTCAGTGTCCTCCTCCATCTTGACTTGTTCTCTCATTGTGCTCTCTAACTGTCCTGTTCCCGAGACGTCCATCTTGACACTCTCGCATGTGGCGCTGCTCTCATTGCCCGAATGGCAGCTGAAACCTCGCAGCTTCTCCAGTGTGGAGCAGGAAAGACTTGCCTTAGAGGCAGGGCCCTGGTCGTCTACTGCAAGAAAGCAGCAACACATTGAAGTAAAAGCCACGAACTTAAGAATAGTTCTGACAGGCTGAATGTGATTGGCTACAGTATATTCTTACATTTAGTGCTACCGTCAGAGCTCGTCGGCTTTCTCTCTTCGTCTTTCTCCAAGTCTTTCGCACTGCGAGAGACTTTAAGCCGTTTCTTCAAGGATCCACCTCCGTCAGGTAATGGCAGCCTCTTCTACATCACCACGCAACAGTCAAAGAAAGATTAGTCTTCAGTTTATTCAAACTTTTCCAAACTGACACTCGAGCATTCTAGTATTGTGAAGGTTTCCAGAAAACATTACATCACACTTATTCATTTAGCGGACGCTTTTATCCAAAGCGACTTACAAATGAGGAAATACAAGCAAAGCGATATATCAAGCGGAGAACAATACAAGTAGTGCTACCATACAAGATTTATAATTGAGTTCTAGAGAAGCAAAGTGCACAGAGTAGAGGTGTAAGAGGCAGAGTAATGTTGTTGTTTTTGTTTATTTTTAAAGATAATGTGGGGGTCGGCATTTTAGGGGTTAGTCAAGTGCTCACAGAAGAGGTGGGTCTTTAGCTTGTTTTTTGAAAACAGTGACAGATTCTGATGTCCGGATTGAAGTTCATTCCACCACTGAGGGACGATTACGTTCCCTCACGCAAGCTACGATTGGTTAACGACCGACGCTTAGAAGTGCCTACTCAACTTGGCTCAAGGTCCCTTTCCAGAACCTCCAAACTAAAGCCTCAAGGAGAGTGTTGAGGTAGTGGGTTGCTGTTCCAGACAAGTTCTTGTACGTGAGCATCAAGGCCTTGAATATGTTGCACACATATACATCACACCCAGTGAGAATTAATTTAGCCTGTATTAAATATCACTGGATTTGCATCAGTTCTCCTTATGTGTGCACACACACCTGAGTGAGACAGGGTTTGTGTGTGTGTGTGTGTGTGTGTGTGTGTGTGTAAGGTGCCAGTAATATAGGAGTTGATGCTTGTAATTCATGAATCAATGAGGTAAGGTGACTTGCAGCATGGTAATGTTTCCTTTACCAATAATAAATGTCACATGCTTTCAGGAATCTCATTCACAAAGGCCTTAAGTGCACATCTTTTAGAAAGATGAGACAGAAAGCTTTCTAATCATTTGAGTTCATTTATATATGTGGGGGGGAAAAAATCAAGCAATTTTCAGTGATTGTTTTTGAATCAAGCATTAGTCCTTAATCAAACCGCTTATGCATACTGTTTTAACAAGGCTTTGATATGTAAATCTGCTGCTCATTATACAAGATGCAAATGTGTTAGATGAGTGTAAACATAAAGTGCATGGGCACGCGCTTTGTTTACAAGCTCTGCACAGTATAGAGTTATGCACGGCCGCCGCTTCCAGGATTTTAATTAGGTCTAGAAGTGATGTGCATGTCTGATACGCATGCTCACCTTGCCTCTGGTTTCCTGACTGTGATCAGCACGGTTAATGCTTGGCTTGTCGACCTCCACGCCTTGATCTCCTGCACTGCTGAAGAACCTGCTGATAGTCGTCTGTGTGCTGGACTTCACGGAAGCCTTGCTTGCGGACAGTCTTTTAAGATTAGAATGCATGTTTAATAGCACGGAGTAAATACTTAAACAATTGACAGCGTTTGCTCGACAAGCTACAATCCTAATCCTTTAAACAGCTCGCCAGCATAACAGGCAGTCATCCTGGAAAGAGACTACTACTTCTTCTTCTTCTTTTTATTTTTAATGCCGGTTGGCAAACCACTAAAGGTGCATTACCGCCACCTACTGGACTGGAGTGTGGGCAGTAGATTGGCAGGGGAAAAAAAATAAATAATAATAATAGTATAATAATAATAATAATAATAATAATAATAATAGTAATAATAATACTAAAATTAAATAGAAAAAAACACTAATAATAATAATAATAATACCAAAACAACACTGCATAAATAAAAGAAAACCTGGAAAGAGACTACACGCATGTTGGCGCATATATGACGTTTCAGGTCGTCCACATGTGATACCGCGGGGCCGTTCGAGAGCTGACAGGATGCGTCGGAGACGCGCAGATTATTGCGCTATATTCATATTATTCTCAATTTGCGTAAATTTGTGCACACCTGACCATCACACCCATGTCTGGGTCTTCCCTAAACTGTTGCAAAAAAAAAAAAAGTTGGAAGCACACAATTGTCTAAAATGTTTTTGTATGTTGTAGCATTAAAGTCCTCATGAAATCGGTATCAGTAAGTTTTGTGGCTTTTAGTATTAATATATTAGCCTTAAGGTTATCTATAAGCTAGTGCGCTCCAAAACAGTGACAAACTTCGCGTTTAGACGATGTTTGCATTCAAAATTAAAAGTTTTTCTAGTCCATCAATACGGAGCAACAATTTTGATGATGTCATTCTGCACTTCAGCTTTCTGTCCAATCAAACGCTCTCTAGAATCTGAAGTGCCCCGCCCCCCAACATTATAGAGTCCTAAAACCCGGAAATGAGTTGCATTTTTGCACTTCCGGTTCCATCGTGCAATGGGTTTTTGGTTAAATGCTTGAAATAAGGTCTGTGGTTAATTCAATTCAATTTTATTTGTATAGCGCTTTTTACAATGGACATTATCTCAAAGCAGCTTTACGGAAACATATAAACACAGGATACAGATTTTAAGTGTGTGAATTTATCCCTAATGAGCGAGCCAGTGGTGACGATGGTGAGGAAAAACTCCATAAGATGATATGAGGAAGAAACCTTGAGAGGAACCAGACTCATCTGGGTGACAACGGATAGTGTAGCACAAGCTCAAGATATTTTCATGTTTTATTCTACGACATTTTTTAAAGCTTTTACATGGCTTGAAAAAGGCGGTTGCTAACAAGTGGCTAAATGGGACTACGGAGTTTGACAGGGATATTAAACGTCATCACTCCGAACAGGAAAACTCATCTACTCTATCTCGCTGTGTTCATACTCACGCTCTTGCAAACTATTCCAACTCAAACGTTCCGACTTGTAGATTTATCAATAAATAGTATTTTCCAATTGTAGTGTTTTTTGTTATTTTTTTTTTAATAAAGAATGAAAGAGTTGTGGGAAGCTTAGGGGTGGTGTAGTTTGTTTATAGCCTAACTTTTGCTTTTTCTTCTGTGGATTGTATTTAGGCTTCAAAATTCATAAAAAGTTGTGTTCATTGTGAAGATTATCTTGATGAACAAAACGTGTAAGAATCATAAACGTTTGTCGGTCACAGGGATTATTTTCTCCAATAATCTAAAAGCCGATGGAGAAATCCTATTGGATTTTTGTTGAGGGGAACCAGCGTGATGCTATCTTCCGGGTTGGCCTACAAAAATACGTCATCACTGCAACACTCCATAAAAAACCATAGTCAAGGGCAGTTTAGCCTGTACTGTGAGGTAAGCTAAATGCTATTGGCTATTTAAAAAGGGGGAGGAGTCACTCCATATGTCTCACCCTGACTTCCTGTTTCAGTGGAAATTACGTTAACACGTCGAATAACGCCTTTCAAGACACTTCAAGGGGACTATTTACTTTCATTGGAATTAAGAGGCCCAAACCATGTTCCAGCATGACAATACCCCAAGCACAAAGCGAGCTCCATGAAGACATGGTTTGCCAAGGTTGGAGTGGAAGAACTCAAGCCCTGATCTCAACCCCACTGAACATCTTTGGGATGAATTGGAACATCGTCTTTCACCCCACTCCTCCTTGTCTGACATAGTGCTGGCCGGCAAATAAATCACAGGTTTATAATAACGCCATCATTCTGACACTTTACCATTGCTGTAGTGTGGTGGACACTCCATATAATCTAAAAACAACAATGAACAGTTTTAATAAACGTGGTCAGAGGTGGGAAGTACACACACTTTCTAGTAACTTGCTACTTCAGTAGTCTTCTCATTGGATACTTTATTACTCTTACTCAAGTAATTATTAACATTATTACTTTTACTGTTACTTGAGTAATTAGTTTTATAAGTAGTTTTACTTGTACTGGAGTAAAACCTTCGGCTACGTTTTACTACCCACCTCCAAACATGGTGTTAATTAACAAAGAAAAACATAAATATTTATTAGGTGTAGCTTTCTGTAACATTTCTTTTAAATTTGTGTAAGGAGTCTCCAGTGTTACAGCACTTTGTAATGGTTTTCCACCATGGGAAAGTCTTTTTCTGTAGGTTTTTTTATTATTATTATTATTATTTATATTATTCAAGAGGGAGAAAAAGGGGGCTGAAGAGAACATGACCTTTTATAGCTGCTGAAACAGACATGATGACAGGAACTAACTTCCACAACATTTTTTGTAAGTAAACCGTTAAAAAGCATGACGTGTCATTCATGAATAAATTGCCGTTCGTAAAATGAATTTCTGTGGTATATGAGAATTAAAACACTTTGGGGCATTCTTCCTTTCATTTTCAGTAACCGCTTTACCCTGGTCAGGGTTGTGGTGGAGTGTAGTTTGGGAACGCTGGATGTGAAGCAGGAATACGTTCTGAATGGGATGCCAGTTCATCGCAGGGCACCATGCTCACACACACACCTTCACATCTTAGCAGTAATTTATCTTAACTAGTTCACCTACTGGCATGTTTTTGGGAAGTGGGAGGAAACCGGAAAACACGGATCAGGGCATGCCGTAATATGAAAATAACACACTTCAGTCTACAGAGTATGCAGTTTAATCAAACCTAAGTGGCGTATTTTACGTATTATGTCCTGGACTGGGAGAGGTACAGTCCAGAGTGCTCCTTGGTCTGTTCAGAGGACATTCTTGTTCCTTCTGTTATCGCAGACTTTTACAGAGAGACCTCGGACTGGCCTGCTCCCAGGACAAGAGGTAGACCAAGTCAGACGGGTGGTTTGGCTTCAGGAGATGCCCGTTGCGGGGCGGGGGGGGGGACTGGTTAAATATCTCTCTTTGTTGAGCTGTACATTCACTCCTGCTGTCTGATGAAATGCTAGTGTCTGATCCTGACACTGTGATGATCCTGCCTCCGGACCTGCCTGATCCATCCTGTTCATACTGAACACTGATGGAATTTGATTTTATAGTAAACAGACATAGAAGAATAATCTGGTGTCACCCAGAAAAAGACACATTCCCTTTTAAGGTTGGTTTCTCTCAAGTTTTCTTCCTCATGTCATCTCAGGGAGATTTCCTTGCCATCGGTGTCTCTGACATTTTCATTCTTTGCCCAAACACTTGAATCTGCACAAAGAACCGTGTGTATTATTCAATGTAAAACAAAACAAGCTATACAAAAAAAATCTGAATGAGTCATGTCATTCAATTCCTGTTTCTTTACTCAGTAGCACTTCCTGGTCAAGGACTTATATGTACACAGTTTCCATTCTGTCTCCACGAAGTCTTGCCACTCATTCTAACTGCCACTAACATTTTTGACTATGCTTTATTGATCATGTTAAATAAAACCTTCACACATGCATCCTCACGCCTCTCCTGAATCTGGTTAGTTCCCCGTCTTGCTCTCTCCTCTTCTTCATGTTTTTCTTTCCTCTTTCGGTATCCCGATTTTGTCCGCACCATCTCTTGCCATCTACCTGAAGCATGTAACGACTCACAACTGTAAAGCGTGAATAATCCACAAACGTCTTAAGGGGACACACACATGCACTTGGCACAGTCTGAGGGCATTCATTATAGCACGCTTCTTAATAGATTATTGTGCAAAGAGGACATTTAAATACCAAAATCATACAGGAAAGGATGGGGTTCTGCTGGACCCCTTGTCTAAACAGGGCCCTTCGAATCGTCCTAATCTCTCAAAACCCCCAAAAAAAGTCCTCCTGGGAAGTTGTAATTATGACATCAGCTGCGTTTAAGTCACTTTGGTCAGAGCAAGATGGCGGTGTACCTTCTCTTAATTAACTACAAAAATACAGCCAGCTTTTTTTTTTAACTCTACTTCTAGAAAACGAAGAACAAAATGTGCATCAGGTGTGTTTTGCTTTTTCTTTTAAATGTTTTTAATCAATTTATGAAGCTGCAGTGAATTTCATTACATATTACATCGTAATTGTAGTGCTATCGGATATCATACAGGCAATTAGCTTTCAACAAATTTACCATCAACTACAGACGTTGCAACCACTGATTCCACCATGTTTTCTTAATGACACGCCCCCCAACTCGGAAACTCTGGGCGCAAAGAAAATCCCGAAGTTTCCCCACTCGTAATCACGACTTTGTATTCCGTTCATGTGCGTTCAATGACTAGAACGCACCATCAGTCACGACTCTACCCTGCTTCAAATAAACCACATGAAACGTTTCATAAATGTCAAACACTTTTATTTGTAATAATACAAAACAAGGCTTTCAACTTATGTACTGTAGATAAGTGTAGAGTGAACACATTAATGTGAAAAAAAAAACACGAATTTTTTGTCCGCATTGCTTGAGTTGAAAGAACAGAGATTCTTCACGTATAGGAAGCTGTAATTCGTTGTTGCATCTGTGACACGAATCGTTAAATATGAGCAACACACAATCGAGCGTATCAACTCGGTGTTTCTAACACGATGAAAACCCCAAGCTTAAAGTGATACTGCTGTATACAACCTTTTTTTTAAATTTATTTATTTTTAACAAAAACAGAATAAATCTTTAAGCATGAAGCAGCACTAAGGTTTTACAGAGATTTCACATTAGATTATTAGACACAGTGGGATTGTAAACACACAGCAGTGAGAAATCGATACTATTGTGATGACGACATTCTGTAATGAAAACCATTCTGAACGGAGAGTGAAGGAGTATTGCATATTGCTTAGAACGGTGACTGGTGCGGAGAATGATTTCAAACACTGATGATTGTTCGTTTAAAATAAAAAATAAAAAAACCCTCTCTGAAGTAAGACTGATGCCACATTTCTACCAAGGAGGAAAAACAATGAGAAGTGGTTATGCTGCATTGCTAAGACATTAAGGCGAAGTCTCATGGGAGTCTCTCTTAAAAACCAGTTGATGAACTATTCGGATGTATTAAAACGACACGAAACGGATCAGAAGAATAAATAGGACACGCTGGTACTTAAGAGTGTTTAAATAAACCCGAATATTACACTAAATCAATGTTATCTTGCTAAACGTTCAGTCCCGCCATTGTTCACTCATTAAACACATTTCAGACTATTGCAAAACAGTAGATCTTCTCCCTGCTGTTGATCTCTAAACCCCCTGAGCAAACACAGCAAAATCCATTTCAAATCCTGAATGAGTCTGGAAAAAGAAAAAAAGGAAAAAGAAAAAAGAAAAAAAGACCCCCCCCCCAAAAAAAAAAAACAAAAACAAAGGAGGAGGAAACGAAGTGAAATTCAGCGCACTCGTTCACATCACAACCAAAACGAGAGAAGACATTATGATTACTTTGGTATCCAAGTGTTCTGATAAAGGGAAATTAATCCACAAGCCAACTAAAGCAATCACAAGTACAATTATTTTCATCTTAATGGATAATAATGGATTTTAGTCCATAGTGTCATGCGCACTCTGTTAATAGGTAGGTGCTTTGGATTTCCTAAGGAAATGTGGGTTTGAGATACTTTTCCGATATGTTTCAGATACTTCCTTTCAAATTCTGACAAAAAGTCTTTTGTTTAGTTTTTTCCCACCTGACCTTCAAAAATATCTACTTTGTGAAGTGCCAGCTAATACTGACCACACTGAATTTTCGATTTTAGTATCGTACTACAACTGCGATATGAACTTGTCGGTTCGCTGCCTACAAACTGTAATGTCAGGTAAACATGCCACAAATAAAAACTAAATGAGACACGTGACCTGACATACAGAGCACAAATCCTTTCTTTGTTGTTCCTAACAGGTTTTTCTAACCCGTACCAAGCGACAGGATTCGAACGGAGCGGATCCAATTTACAGAAGCCAGGTGTTTCAATAAACGCAAGTGTAAATGAATATCCCGCCTTGCACCTAGACCTTCACATCTGAAATTCAAACCAAATAAGATTGGACGAAAAGCCAAATATGTACTCTGTTACAGACCAGGAGGTTTGTGTTTTAGTCAGAGGAAACGTCCATGCACACCATACCGTAGCCGGCTTTTCACGTCTTGTACGTACGGCTCAGAAATAAACTCAGGAGGAATCTGGGATGGAAAGGGTAGCTTAAATTTCCAGGTAATTGCATCATCTGGGAAATTAGTGCCGCTGCAGAGTTCTCTCCGAACAAGGGGGCGAAAAGTCAGCAACTTTTCTGCAGAGACATTAGTGAGACCTGCTGTTTTCTTCCTTTGCATATTAGATTTTCCCGGCTTGAGTGAAACTCATGCGGATGCATTGCGGAGTCGAAATGAAGGAGAAAACATCCTGAAAGAGCACCAGAATTGTCACAAGCTATAGGTTACGTGGCAACGTCACAAATGCATACACTCTCAGAAAAAAAAATTACCCTCAAGGGTACGCCTTCAATACAGTTGCGGTCATGAGTTTACATATGCCTTGCAGTATGTAAGCTTGCAACATATTATTAATTAAAAAATTAATTAAAAACATGGATCATAAAAATGGCATATTTTTTATTTAGTTCTGCCCTGAATCGGCTATTTCACATAACAGATGTTTACATATAGTCCATGAGACACAGTACTAACTGAATTTACACAAATTAATGACTGTGTTTATGTTTTGTGATATTTGTTCACGAGTCGTTTGTTTGTTCTGAGCAGTTAAACTGCCCACTGTTCTTCAGAAAAATCCTGCAGGTCCTGCACATTCTTTACTTTTCCAGCATCTTCTGCATATTTGACCCCTTTCCAAAAGCGGCTATATGATGTCGAGATCCATCTTTTCACACTGAGGGCAACTGAGGGACTCGTACACATCTATTACAAAAGGTGCAAACATTCACTGGTGCTCAAGAAGGCAACACATTAAGAGCCAAGGGGGTGTAAACTTTTGAACAGGATGATCAGTGTAAACTGTTATTATTTTATCTTCTGGGAAACGTGTAAATGTCTTACGTAGCTTCTGAAGGGCAGTGCTAAATGAAAAAAAATAAGAACTTTGAACAAAATAATAAGAATTTACACTGATCATCCTGTTCAAAAGTTTACACCCCCCTGGCTCTTAATGTATCGCGTTGCCTTCTTGAGCATCAGTGAACGTTTGCACCTTATGTAATAGTCGTGTACGAGTCCCTCAGTCGTCCTCAGTGTGAAAAGATAGATCTCAACATCCTTGTTGGAAAGGGGTCAAATATAGAGAAGATGCTGGAAAAGCAACGAATGTGCAGGACCTGGAGGATTTTTCTGAAGTTTAACTGCGCAGCACAAACAAAGGACTCGTGAACAATTATCACAAAACATAAACACAGTCGTGGATCACCCAGGTAACGACACACAGTATTAAGAATCAAGCGGGTGTAAACTTTTGAACTGGTCTATTTGTGTAAATTCAGTTATTATTGTGTCTTGCGGACTACATGTAAACATCTGTTATGTGAAATAGCCGATTCAGGGCAGAACTAAATAGACAACAAAATGCAATTTTTTATGATCCCTCTTATTATTATTTTTCAGATTCTGTAAGGCGTACGTAACCTCAACTGTATGTACCTTTCAACTTGAAACATAGATATACCTTTAATAATGATTTAAGGTACACAAAATATATAATAAAAGTTTGAAAGGTCCACTACACGCGCCTTTCTAGGTAAAATATACACACTAAAAGGTACAAAAGTTGAACCCTTGAAGGTATCACCTCGACAACAAGGAATGGTAAACATTATTACCATTTTTTTCCTGACAGTGTACGACTTACACAGACCTGAAATTAGAGGTCGCATTACTTCTGATGGCACAACACCGAGCACATTGGGATTGTACAGTGTTTCTGAAGCTGTCAGATAAAGCAGCTCATACAGACGTCAAATGAAATATGATGCGTTTTGTTCGTGTTTGTTTTACAGCAGAAAACAGTACCAGTAACTTTAGTTTCACGTACTGTACTCTATGTACTCTAAATCAAAATAACGCCGTTAGACGTCAGGCATCTCATCCTGGCAACATGGATTCTGATGAAATGTAACCATTTGAAGAGACTAATAACAAGACGTCCTTTGAAACAATGTGAAACATCTGAAAGTGTTTTCCTGAAGTGTAAACAATTTTTTTTTTTTTTTTGCTCTGGATACCTTATGTTAATTTACATCATGGAGAAAGTATACAAAATAAAATATGTCATTAATAGAATTAAAAACAGCTCATAAAATGTAAAAAAAAAAAAAAAAAAAACAAATAGTGAAGCTAGCATTTATCAATTGTTAAGTTACTGTTTACATCTGTTGTTGTTTTTTTGTTGTTGTTTTTTTACAAGTGTTCTGTCAGTTATAAATAGATATATTTATCTGTATAATATTCAAAACTGAAAAATTCTCATCCTGTTATTATTGTTACATTCATTGCTCGCTATAACTCTGCAACATAAACCATACCAGCCACACAATCACACAGACATACATATTATATATATACATATTATATATATATATATATATATATATATATATATATATATATATATATATATATACACACACACACACACACACACACACTTCCCTTATTAGTGAATAAGCCTAAGATGTGCTTTATGTGCGGTTGAGCGTCTGGAAGATTCTGGATATCTGGAGCATGACCGGGCCGGTCTCAGGGTCATTCATCCACTGTGTGCTGTTCAGAGGATTCTCCAGCATGTCCTCAAACGCTGCAAGCCAAAAACGCAATGCGACGCCGGGATTAAAAACAACCAGCAGTCAACATCAGTAAACGTCCTGTCTGGCAAACAAGCAGTGGATTCTGAGACACCTGCTTTTCAGTACTGCGCTTCATCAAAATCAGTCACGTTGCAAAGGGTCAACAACGGGGTCAGCTTACAAGGCACTGAACAGACATGAAATAGCAAAACAGAGCCAACAATGCAGTAAACTGAGAAGACGGCTCATCTCAAGAGCGCACATGACCGCCAGCAACACTAACTAACACTGGGCCTCGTTTAATCGAATACACATGAATTTCGTCACGGATCGTTCCCTGGAGAATTTACAGAAGACGCTCGTCATGCTTGTGTTTGCATAAATTACGGCAGACTCACGAATATGAACCTTCAAAAGGTACAACTAGTGAGTCACTGCAACTTTATATATGAATTACACTGTCAAGTTTATATACGTTACTTATTATTATTATTATTACGCAGACAAATTTCATTTAAAAATATTGTGAATATTAACTGGTTCATATTAATGATCCAAAACAAAGGTGTTTAATAAAACAAATAAGACTACACAATCAGAGAAATAATAATAATAATAATGGCACCCTATACAAGGAGGAAAGAGGAAGAGTTAGCATGTGCCCGTGTTAGCCAAGGTACTGCAGTGGTTGAGCTGTAGTTATAATTTAATTGCATATTTTAGCCTTTCATTCTTAATTTAACAATATGACTTCCATCCTAGTTATTCTGTGGCTTACAAAACAGCACTTGATCCAGCACCTCCTATTATTATTATTAGTTTTTATTATTATTATCATCATCATATTGTGTGCACAACTTAATGAAAATGAAGACACGAGACATTAAATCTAGGTCATGAAAGCACAACATGTGTGAAGGATATAGACTACTTTAATCACGCTGAATTAATAAAATAAGGCCAACGTTTTTTTTGTTAATCTGATGCGCTCTCCTGTAAAGAAATGTGCACGTGACTTGTAAGAGTTTCACTATTTAGTTGTCATTTACGCACAACTTTAATAAATTAGTGATAAAACGAGGCCGAATTTGAAAAAAGGAAGAAGAAAATAAAAACAGACACAGTTTGTTATCGCCAAAAGACGTGTAAACAGACTTACCCAGCAGTGTTTTAGGGTTTGTGAGGCCGAGCTGGACCACAGGATTCTCCAGTATGGCTTGAAACAGAGGGCTATTAGTGTCGATGCCCTTATCGAGGTCCTCAGGTGAAGGCTTTCTGTCACCGAGCAACCATTCACACTGCGTAAGGTCAAAGGGTGAAAAGCAGAAAGCTCTAATCTGTGTTAAAATATATCAATAACTCTGCATTGTTCTTTTACTCAGAACCGATTGTGTGTTATTGTTTTCAGTACGTCTAGGACTATTTCCGTTACTAAACAACAAACGTATAAATATCCTTAATAATCATCATTGAACAGCCCGAGCTGTTCATTAAAAGAGAATTATTTCTGCATGCTACATAAAAAGTTCATAAAGGCGTCGCAAAAGCATTTGTATTGCTTCGTAAAAAATTGGGATTAAACGATGCCTTTATGAACTTTTTGGAGCTTGAAAGTTTTTGGTTACTTGGACTGAGAATGGAGGGACAGAAATCTCCCAGGTTTCATTAAAAATGTCTTCATTTGTGTTCCGAAGATGAACGAAAGGCTTATGGGTTTGGAACGACATGAGGGTGAGTAACTGATGACAGAATTTTCATTTTTGGGTGAACTATCCCTTTAATGAAGCCACAAGATTCTAAATCATGATCATGAAATTGTGTGTGTTTGTGTGTGTGTGTGTGTGTGTGTGTGTGATAGTCTATTTTATCATGCTTTTTAATTTGCTAATTTGATCTGTCGAATATGCACTCACAGTTTTAAAGAATCAGCTGGTCCAGCACTCATCTGCAATGCTTATAACTCATTTCAAATGGTGATCATATTTTATCCATTAAATAAATGTGGTCTTTGAAGAAGCAATGTCTCAGATTAGGATGCTCTATACATAGTGTAGCATCACATATTGTGGTTACACAAACTATCAGACAGTGGCACCTTGCTCGAGCCAACAACCCGCAAGAAAATGGCCTCTGTTTTCGGAAAACCCCGCCCCATATGCGTAAATGGTACGACGGCGCTTAATTCCATAGCTACTTTCGATGTGTTCAACTTCAGTATTAATTCCTCACTATGCATGCGTAAAAGAACTCTGAATACGTATCTATAAAATGTCCTAAATCTCTGAGCGAGTGACTTACAGCAGCGTCCTGTTGATTATTATTGACCCGGAGGGCGTCGATCACTTCCTTCTCATCAAACCCCATCTCCATCAGTGCGATCACTGCCTGCACATAGCACACAGAGGTGAACAATTCAATTATTTCTAAATATTTCCAACAAAAAAACAGGATTACAACGTAAAATTCTGTTTACAGCCAAAGCGTAAAAGCTACGTAAAGTCAGGAAGAAACCAAACTTTCACCGAATGTAAAAACCAACCTCTTTTGGAACACGGCACTAACCCGTGAGTCCGGCCTGAACTCTCGCTTCCTCCGGATCCTCTTGAAGATCTCTGTCAGCTCGTCCTGCTTGGCCTCCTCTGAGCTGGACTGGGAGGAGGTGACTGCCTGAAGGGCTGGACCCGAGGGAGACGGACCTGCAGACGCAGACGCTGCAGACGCTGCAGATGCAGAGGCAGCTGCTGGAGACCCAGAGGCAGCTGCTGCAGACCCAGAGGCAGCTGCTGTAGACCCAGAGGCAGCTGCTGCAGACCCAGAAGCAGCTGCTGCAGACGCAGAGGCAGCTGCTGCAGATCCAGCTGCTCCTTGAGCTTCCTGGCCTGGCAGGGGCATGTCGACTGTGGGGTCGTCCACATGCTCGATCAGCCATTCCATCGCCTGCGTCACAGACATGCTGTGAGGGAAATGACTGTGATTAGTGCATATGAACCAGCTAAAACAGATTATTTGGTATTCCATAGAAATGACAGTTGAACATCCCTGTAGTGCTTCAGTGTTTTTTGTTGCTTTTCAGTCCTGTTACACTTCCAGAGCTTTACTTAAACCGCACACCCTAGTCTGACGTGCAGCTTACAGCAAGTAAGTTCACATTAAAGTGCGCCTATTATGGTTTTGAAACGTGCTTAATTTTGTTTTAAAGGTCTCATACAATAGATTTACATGCATCCGAGGTCAAAAAACACTTTAACGTGCTCATAATTTAAATCTAATTTAAATTAGAATGATTCATTCTAAACTCCTCCTTTCAGAGAGCATACTCTGGTCTGATTGGTCAGATGTCCCAGTGTGTTGTGATTGGTCTACTGCTGCCAGCATGTATCGAAAAGGAAACACCCACTACCATAACGGGTTTCCGCTCCGTCTGTCAGCAAGCAGCCGATGAAGACCAGAGGCGGGGCTTTTTGTTACAAACCTGCG
The DNA here is from genome assembly GCF_023375685.1 of Ictalurus furcatus. Classification (NCBI taxonomy): domain Eukaryota; kingdom Metazoa; phylum Chordata; class Actinopteri; order Siluriformes; family Ictaluridae; genus Ictalurus; species Ictalurus furcatus. The sequence continues at coordinate 7,243,240 of NC_071276.1, forward strand.
TAGGTTAGTACAGGAAGTAAAGTCTGGAATCACTAACGACTCGTTTCAGGAGCCGGTTCCTTCTTTTGGGACTCAATAACTCTGATCGTCGTGCACTTTGATTTTTGAAACTTTTCAGACTTTTTACATTCACAAACAGCAAGCTCTAATAGGTGCACTTTAACTAGCAAACAAAGATTAAGGACACACAGAGTGAGTGTATGCTCACTGGTTTAGGCGCAGTGCCTTGACCGCACGGCTCTCTGGGAAACCCATCTCGGTCAGCTGCTGCAGGGCATTTTCATCCACACGCTCCTCATCATCCTCATCCAACATGGCTGAAATAAACAGACAGAGAGACGATAAGGGGAAAGATTTCTGACAAGAGCTGTGAAGCGAAATCATTTAACCCAGCATTATTTCATCCGGTTTTATACACTTACCGTTAGCCTTTTTGAAGAGCTCGACAGCATCTGGATTCAACGCGAGGAGTTTCTGCGCTACCTCAATGAGCGACACCAGAATTTTCCTCAGTTCAGTCTGGAACTAGTGACATAATAACATACAAAACAGAATTTCACTTTCTCAAACAAATGTAATGATCGCTGGAAGTCGCACAAGTATAGCTAAAAACAGTCATCATCTTTTATTTATTTATTTAATCGATCGCAATTATACAGTCAATGAAGCGACAAAATAGCTGTTGTAGCTCATTGTTTTATTATTTTAGCATTTCAAAACTATCTTTGGTTGCACATTGTACACGATCTATAAGCCTTTATTCCTTCAGAATCTGCAAATCAGAATAGAACTCAGGTTCTTTTGCCTTACATTAAAAAAAAAAAAAAAATCATTTATAAAAAGTATGTATCCTGTCTGACACATCTCACTCGCTGTCTTACTCACGTCTCTGATGTTGTGCTGCGTGACGGTGCGGTCGGAGTGGCGAGTGGACAAATTTGCTGTGGCTTTGAGGATAGCGTCTTTATCTGGAGCCTTGCTCTCCTGCTTCTTCTGCCAGTGCACAGAGAGGTGGGGGGAAAAAACAAAAAAAAAACAAAAGAAGACAGACTGAATCAATTCTGCGTGAGCAAAGTGATATACGGGTTTGACTGAATTCACAATAAATAGCGGTTATACCGTGGTCTGTCCGAATACCCGATTCCGATTGGCTGGAAGGTGTGCGTTCAAAACGTATACCGCACAGGTAACTCCAGTCAGTTTAATCACCGTTCCAAATTAATGCGCTGCTTATAAACAACTGTAACCATAGTAACATATAGTGAAACTCACAGCTTCGTTATTAGTATAGACGCGGCACAGACGCAGGTAATTCACACACGCACAATCTCGCTCGCTCTCTCTAATAATTATTTATTAGAATTCATTCAAGTAACTGTAATCTTATCTCACTGCTTTCTCTCCGTATATGATTTAGAGCAGAATTCTAGATCTAACGACCCGTATATAAAATAACCAACGAAAATTAACCGTTATTTTTATCCTTTCGGTCACATTTTGCGCTGCAAACATAAGTGACGGCTTTAACTCGTCGACGCTGGCAAGTGACCGAGGTATGAGCGGGAAAATCCACGTCTAGGTGTACGTTCCATGGTTTTAATGCACCCGGCTCCACGTGGGAGTATTGGGGGGTTCTTTGCCTCCATGTCGTACATTAAAATCGTGAAAGGCACACCTAGCTTTGGGATCATCCCATACATAATTTTCAGAGATGGTGCAGATCACGGTAGGGTACCTTCTCTTCTGCAGATATGTCGGCCATTTTGGGATGCAGTGGTGGTGCCCTCTTCTTTATCAATAACAAGCAGTCTGAAAAGAAAACAAGCACGTTGAGAAAGAAAAAAAAAAGCTTCAATCATTAATGTAACGGGAAAATGGGAGAAAGTGTAAAGAATGACACCGATACCTTTATCTTTAAGGTTTTCGTCTGCGACGGTTTTGGTTTCAGTAAGAATCCTCTCTGTAGCTGCATGAATGAGTTTGTGGTGCGTGATGGTTTTGGGATCCTCTAGACTCCCATGAGTGCACTGTCAATAAAATAAATGAAACAATACATAACACAATTATAAAACACAATTATATACACACTTAGGGTGTTTTCACATATAGTTTGTGTTAAAAGAGCTGAACCCAGTTCACTTAAAGTAGGGCTGCACGATTATGGTCAAAATGATCATCACGATTATTTTGATCAATATTTTGATCGCGATTACTCATTGATTTTAGGGACAACATATTTTTATTGCACTTTCATATTTAAATAAACAGACCGCTGCTTTCACCTCCATGCTGTGCTACATTCCTGCTGATGTACAAATCTTTGCATCAAATTAGACTGATCCTTAAAGTGCATCATCTTGTAGAAGCAAAATATAAATAAAATTGTACCCGAAATATAGGATAAGTAAAAATAAAAATGCCTTCAACCAAATGAAAATATGCAATCAAATGAAAACAATTCAGGCGAATGCAGAAAAGACAACATCAATTGTGCACAGCATACCTGAACCAGTTTATCTACAAAGACTTTTCCTGTTCGGCGTGACGACGTTTAATGTTCCCGACAACGTCTGTAGTGCCATTTAGCAACATGTCAGTGTCACGATTTCCCCTCGCGTAAGCGTTACAAAATGACGTCATCCCTGCGCCACTCTATGGTGACTGGCTGTAAGTTTAGGAAGCGCTTGATTTGATCTGCAGCGGAGTTTTCTATGAACTTTAAACGTCAATATCGCAGCCGATCACGTTCAGGTAATCGTGGGCAGTCAAAATCGTAATCGCGATCGATATTCGATTAATCGTGCAGCCCTAACTTAAAGTGAACCAGAAAGGGAACCGGACGAAAGTGACCTCAGTCCTTTCGGTGTTCACAATATAGTGGACTCAAAGAGAACCCGGTTCTTTTTTTTTTGGTCCTCTTCAACAATGAAGTGATCTCAGACCCTTTCTTGTTCACACCACAACTTCATAAGAACTCAGACACCACCCAAAATTTCATCCAAGTCATCATAGAACGGACAGGAATCCTTCATTTCAGTGGACTCTCCACTTCGACGCGTTTTGTCACGGGTGCTCGTGTACTTCTGTCGTAGTTTTTTGTTTGTTCGCTTTTTAACTGTTACCCGGCATTGTTGTGCTGTTCTGTTATAGTCTCTTTCCTTCATTTTTTGACAAAACAAAAGAAACACTTTTATGTTCTTATGTGTTGAGGATTTTTGGCGTTTAATGCAATCCTCTTTCCAAATTTCAAGAAGTGCACAGCTGTCCCCCTGAGACCACACGACCCCGCGACCTGACATGGTGAAATTTGTGTGCTGTTTTCAGCAGCGACGGAACATGGCTGCAGGTACGGCAAACCTCCAGGTACACGTGAAACGAAACGCAAAGAGAACCGCGACCTTGTTGCTTTCAAATATCATGAAGAAATCGAACCACAAATGGACCCACAAACAAACCTCTGGAGGTGGTCTGAGTACGGTTCGCTTTTGGGTCCTTTTAGGGAAGTCTGAGATCACTTGGTTTGTTCACATATACATGCTGAAAAGCTTCAAGAGCGTTTAGAGGGCTCCCTTATTGTTTTTAAATACTGTTTACAAAACAATAATATGCACGGAGACATTAAACCACTGGAACAAAAAAAATAATAAAAAATCTAAACCAAAACAGCTTTTAGTTTGTTCGGCTTCAGAGATGGGTTCGGTCGAAAAATGGTCGAATAGTTCAGATATAACTACATATCCATTGTCTTGGCCAACTGTTGTTCCTTTTTAAGCCCTATTTTGTTAATAAATTGTAAAATAGAAGAGTTTTTTCTTTTTTCCAGGCATAAAAAAAAAACTAATTTTGACTACAGGGTGTGCAGGTCAGAGTAGCGTAAAGTGCACACGTGCATTCCCCTGCCAAATAAATAAATTTCATGAGTGGAATCTGACAGTTTACAATTCCTCAAGTCGCTAACATCATTACAGCAACACGCAGGTCTCAGGGGACGAGGATCCTTTTCAGTGCGTGTTATATTTAAAGTGCGCCTATTATGGTTTTGAAACGTGCCTAATTTTGTTTTAAAGGTCTCATACAATAGATGTACGTGCATCCAAGGTCGAAAAACACTTTAACGTGCTCATAATTTAAACTGCAGCATTACCGCTTTCCCCCCAGTGTCACAAACGACTCGTTCAATGATCCGTTCTAAAGGATTCATTCTAAACTCCTCCTTTCAGAGAGTATACTCTGGTCTGATTGGTCAGATGTCCCAGTCTGTTGTGATTGGTCTACCGCTGTCAGTGTGTGTCGAAAAGGAAACGCCCACTACCGTAACGGGTTTCCGCTCCGTCTGTCAGCGAGCAGACGATGAAGACCAGAGGCGGGGCTTTTTGTTACAAACCTACGTAGGTTAATACAGGAAGTAAAGTCTGGAGTCACTAACGGCTCGTTTCAGCTGTTCAGAATCGATTCCTTCTTTTGGTAGTCTGTAACTCCTTTTGTCATGCGCTTTGATTTTTTTAAACTTTGCAAACGTTTTTACATTCAGAAACAGCTCCATAACACACTACGTTAAAGGTAATATTTGAAAAACCATAATAGGTGCGCTTTAAGGAACGCCGCTGTCTTCGTAATCATTGCTGTTTAGGACATCTTTCTGGTTCAATAGCAAAATAATAATAATAATAATAATAATAATAATAACAATAATAATAATGATTTAACAGGACTGGATGGATCTATAGGTCACAGGTTCCCAACCCTGGTCCTGGAGTAGCACCTGTCCTTCCAATGTGAGAGTTTTTTCCTGCATCACATCACATCACATCACATCACATCATATCTCTCTCTCTCTCTCTCTCTCTCTCTCTCTCACACATACACACACACACACACACACACACACACACAGAGTCATGACAAGTCAGGAATAGCTGTCGATTAGCTGATGAGTTTGAATGAGGTGTGTTAGAAGCAGGGAAAACCCTCAGATGTGCAGGAGCACATAATCAGCTCCAGTCTTAGCAAGGAGACGGTACAGCTTGGTTAATTATAAATAGCACTGTGTCTACTTGGCTGCTAGGGGTCTAAAAATACATCGCAATGACACTGACAGATCCAGTGGGCCTTACTGAAAGCTGGAGATGAGCCAAGTCAACTAAAAACAACACTTGACAGCTAGTCAAGTTAACTCGCTATACACTACGTACGTGTTTCAGGCATTTCTCCTTCAGCTTCTCTATAGTGGTGTCTTCAGTGACTTCCTCCAGCCACTCTGTGCCCTCCATGGTACAGATGTGGATCTTCAACACGTTCCCTGCGAAGATCTTCTCTTCTTGCACGAACATGGCTGAGGACAGGACAGGCTCTGGCTCTGGCTCTAACAGCAGGAGGAGCAGGAGCTCACCCCCAGAATAAAGGCTCACAGCAGCCGAGCTGTACCGTGGCTAGCGCGCTAAGTGTTTATTAGCTATGGCTAAGCTACACTCTCCTTCAACCACACCAGCTCCGGCTAGTTATTGTTATTCGCTCATTTTGCATTCCGTAATATATATCCACCCAGCGTGTCCGTCCTTCTAAGCTAAGTCCGTCTACGCAACTTAATATCCTCCGCTCCCCCGAATAGCTCCAGCTAACTGCCGTTTTGTTTCCACCTGTAATACAGCAGCGGCACAGGGAAAAGCAGGGCACCTCATCTGCGCATGCGCGGTTCCTCGTGCTCTACAGTGCACCGTGCAAAAGTCTGCGCCCCCTCTATTACACTGTATATACTCCTTGCGTCTTAGAATAGAATAGTACTATAAGTGTATATGATACATACTATACAGGTTTACTATTTATATTATATCTATGCCATGCAGACATTATATATATATGTATTTTTTTTTCAATATTTTCCATATTTATTTTATTACTTACTGTACTTTATTTCTTATGTGAGATTTGTGCCTTGTCATAATTTATGTATGCTGCTGGAACACTGTAATTGCCCCTTTAGGTCAATAAAATCTTATCTTATCTCAAACAATATCCATGATCCATTTCCCATACCGCGTATCCTACACAGGGTCACGGGGAGCCTGGAGCCTATCCCAGGGAACTTGGGACACAATGCTACACCAGCCCATCACAGGGCACAATCACAAAGACACACACACACACACACACAACGGACAATTTGGAAACACCAATCAGCCTACAATGCAGGTCTTTCGACTGGGGGAGGAAATCGAACCCGCAACCCTGGAGGAGCGAAGCAAACGTGCCCCGAGTGTTTACTGCACTGCTGCTAATTCATTATATAATTGCACTGTACAACTTATTGTGAATGCTCTGTTGATACCTACTTGGATACCTACTTTGCTCATATCTGTTTTAACCACTTCACAGTGTCACTATTATATTTACAGTGCCTCCTGATTTCTTCTGGTGTTGTGTATATCTCATACTGAATAGTTTTAGATCTTCAAACGAAGCACAACATGAAGCAAAGGCAACCTGAGTAAACACACAATACAGTTTTATTTTGTTTTTTATTGAAGCAAAAAAAAAAGTTATCCAACATCTATGACCAATGTGAAAAACTAATTGTCCCCTTAAACTTAAGATCTGGTTGTGCCACCTTTAGCAGCAATAACTGCAACCAAACACTTCTTATAACTTTGAAATAGCTTTGAAATTTCCGCCTTTGAAATAGCTTTGTAGCCCTTCCCAGACTGATGTGTTTCAATCACCTTCTTCCTCATCATTTCTGGAATTTCTTTCAGCTTTGGCAGAGTGTGTTACTGTGTGAGACCTTTTAACTTCATGCTGTTGAAAAAGTTCTGTTTAAGTGTTGATTTGATTGAACAGGTTTGCAGTAATCAGGCCTCTTTGTGTCTAGTCCAGCTGAACCCCATTATCAATGCAGTTTCATAGATTTGGGGAATTAGTAACTGTGAGGGCAAATACATTTTCACACAGGCCCAGGTGGTATTGGATAACCTTTTTGCTTCAATACATAACATTATCATATAAAAACTGTATTTTGTGTTTACTCAGGTTGCCTATATTTTATCGTGAATTTAGTTGTAATTTCTGAAACAATTTATTATGAGATATACACAAAAACAGAAGCCATCAGGATGGGGGCAAATACTTTTTCACAGCACTGTATTCAGAAAACTTGTGCATATATGGTTATAATCACTTTATATTCCTTACTTGTGCACTCTTCTTTTTGCTGCTGATGTAAAGTGTAAATTTAGATCTATCTATCCTGCACCTTATTAAGTCATGGACATAACATATTTATTTCCGTCCTATGCCTTACTGGTCATGATGTATTTATTTCATTCCCATCCCACACTAAATCCTGGCCACACATTAATAAGTGTTCGTGCATTATTTGTATTAAAAAGTGCATTATCACCAGCAGGGCTCTGTACGACTCATTTAGCCTGCTTTGATTAATTTCTTTAAATGTGCCTCAGTCAACACATTTTTACTTTGTAAAGTCGTACTAAAGTAATGAAAAGTGTAAATAGATTCATTCCCTTAGGAATGTGGGATCAGGATAACTATCACAAGACCTAATACAGAAAATACTTACTTCTCACAGAACTGCAGAAGAGTATACTGTAGCTATATGTGTTCATGTGGTACCCTGTGACTGACTGGCATCTCATCCATGGTGTGTGTCTAAAACATACCCAGCGATCCCAGGAGAAGCTCGTAATCCACCACTTTATAATCATTCCACACTTGCTTGATGTCTTATTTCAGTCATTTCTGATCACTTACTAATGTGTCATTATTGTTAATAATGTCAAGTGTGGCTATAGTACATGTTTGGGACACCCTGTACATACAATAATCTTACAACAGGGGTATCCAAAGTCTGGCCCAGGGCCAAATGTGGGCCACAGCTTCTCTATTAAAGCCAATTTCTATCCTGGTGAAGCCCTTTAGAAATTAATAATAATCATAATAATAATAATAATAATAATAATAATAATAATAATAATAATAATGCATGCACAAAAATTCACTGAACATAGTTTTTTTTGTTTTTTCAGGATTAATTACAACTTGGCTTGTTTTGTGTACAGGAAGGATTAAATACAGTTTTTCTAGATTAATAATTGAAGCTATTTTTAATGAAATTCATTTGTGTAGTGTGACTTTGTGCTTCATTTACTAAGCTCCTTGGGATGAGGTCACCCAGCTGCTCAAGTTTGGTTTGAAAATTTGGACAGAATTCAGAATGTTGTGACTCACTCATTCCCATAGAAACAAGCTTCTATTACAGCAGTTACATTCCATTTCAGTATCTGAACCTGCAACCAAAAATCTCTTGACTATCCATAACCAGCGACAGAGAGAGTAGCAGAGACTTAGCAGTAATTTGTCAGCAATAATCAGCATTTTGTCTTGTACTTAGTCTTGTACTGCGATGTATCTGTGGTAAATCAAATGTTACATTTTTTTTTAAAGCTTAATTACTACTACTACTATTACACATACTAATAGCATGACAGTTTGTCATTCATTTTTCCTTAATTTTATTATCATACTGATAAATGTAAGAACTTTTAACTGTTTACGTTTTTTGATTCCTCCATTTTCTGTAGAGAAAAGTATTTTTAGTGTACTTATACTAAGTTTTGTGTGTTTAAAACTGTAGGTTAGTGTGTTGGTAGGCCTACTAAACGTTCAGTTGGTGTTATTGCTTTTCTCCACCACTGAGAGTTTGATGGATTTCTTTTCTTTAGGTAAAATGAACCAGAAATCCGTTATGTCCTCACTGTATGTGGGTGGTCTGCACCCTGAGGTGATGGAGAACATGCTTGTGGAGAAATTCAGCCCTGCAGGACGAATTCACTCCATCAGGCTCTGCAGGGACAGGAAGACCGGCTCTTCACTCGGCTATGCTTTCGTCAATTTTCATCGTCGAGCTGAAGGTAAAACAAACTGTACTGAACGCTGTTTCATACACTATTTCTGTATTTTACTACCAGTTTATAGCCTAGTTATGGTTACATGTGTAAATCATGTATTATTATACTGCTTTATTACATGGATAAGGTCAAGCTCTGAGGTAGTTTTGTTGAAAACTATATTTTTGTAAGAGTTATTTATTTTCTTAGAATAAATACTTCAAATAATGGTTTGATTTCTCTCGTAGGCTTTTTTCTGTGTGAGATTAAGATAATTAACCACTAAGACACTAACATTTTTATTGAATAATGAGCTATAATTGATTTTTGCTCCCTCAGCTGAGCGAGCATTGGAAATGCTCAATTATGAACCCCTCATGGGGCGGCCCATGCGTATCATGTGGTCTCATAAGGATTCATCCCTCAGGAACACTGGCATGGGAAAACTGTTTGTCAGGAATTTGGACAACTCGATTGGCAACATGGCCCTTCATGACATCTTCTCCACCTTTGGGAAAGTCCTTTCCTGCACGGTCTGGGCTTTGAACTGTTTGGATGCGAATAGCATTTTTTCAATACTTTTTAAAAGTATGAAATAAATTCTGTGGGTTGACATGATGTGTCTCTCCTCAAGGTTGTAAATAATGAGACCGGGTCAAAAGGGTATGGCATTGTCCACTTTGAGTCTCTGGAGGCGGCGAATATGGCGATAGAGAGGCTCAACGGCAAACTGCTAAACGGCTGCAAAGTGTAAGTCCCGTGTAAATCACTATGTTTTACCTTCCTGGGTTCAGATGACGTTTGTTCTTTTGTGCTTAACTAATTCCATTTGGGGTTTTTTAATCTTTATATTGTTGATACATATGTTCTGTTTCTGAGGGTATTTCAGTCAACATCAAGTTGTAATGTTGCTGGTGTAGTCATGAAGACTAACAGCAGTGTTTAGATAAAGACTCTAAGAGCGGTGTCTCTGTTGTTTTACAGGTTTGTTGAACGCTTCAAACCCTATGAGGGGCACAAGGCTGAGGCAGGTCCCCAATCCCAAGACTTCACAAACATATATATCAGGAACCTGGGTGAAGTCGTGGATGAAATAAAACTGAAAAACATCTTCAGCAAGTTTGGTAAGGATCCCTACTAGAGAGTTTTAAGAGTTCTACACATTCAACTAAACATAATGAGTTACGCACTTGAACATGAAATAAACACCATGGACAAATCTTGTTAGATCGTATTCTAGAGTTGAGACCGAGGCTTAAAATTGTTGCTTTGTGTGTGTGTGTGGGATAAATGAATAAATGTACAAATTCTATACTGAATTTATATATTTCTGTACAGTTGTTTTGTGACAATGTCCATTGTTAAAATGACTATACAAATTGAATTGAATTGAATTGAATTGTTTGTGTGTGTGTGTGTGTGTGTGTGTTACAGGTCCTGTGATGAAAGTTCATGTGGAGACAGACGAGGACAAACGTTCTGGCTATGTAAAATTTGAGAAGCACGAGGATGCACAGAGGGTAAGTGTACAATGCAGCCAAGTGTGTTTGGGTACAAACTTGTGGAAAGCTTCCTTACAGCAGGAAAACCTCTGGTTAATGTGTGTGTGTGTGTGTGTGTGTGTGTGTGTGTGTGTGCAGGCTGTGGAGGAGATGAATGGGATGGTGATGTACGGCAAGCAGATGTATGTGACCCAAGCGCAAACGAAAGCAGAGCGACCCAATCACAAGTTTGAGCAGGTAAACACACACACACACATACACACACACACACACGAGTGATGACAGAGTAGATGACGAGTGCCTTACTCACTCTGAAGAGTGTATCAATTATGAAAATCTCCTTCACTGCTATTTTTTCCTCATGGTTATTATGTTTGGCACGTCTTAATGTGTCTCCTCGTTGTCACCTACAGGTGAAGATGGAAAATGGCCGCTCCAGGGGGTCTGGCTTCATGCACTCCTCATGTTCCCAGGAAACCACGAAGGCCGGGAATCTGCACTGGACTGCGCAGACCATGGAGCCACAATGTGAGTTACAGCTGTCTGGTTGTTTATCAGTGTTGCATTTGTTACACAGTGTGTGTGTGTGTGTGTGTGTGTGTGTGTGTGTGTGTGTGTGTGTGTTCCAGTCTCTCCACAGCTGTCACATACTACTGTACTATTGCATACTACTGTACTAAATAGTGTCTTAGCTTGCTAGATCTGGGTTTAGCAGCCAGGTCACTCTTACTGAACCCCCCTGTGAGGCTACTGAATGCTAGTGTGCATATAGTGTTTCGAAACAGACAGGGTGGTAGCTGGGTACCCTTTAGTAGTCAGTGTTAGTTCCCAACGTGGTGTTTATCTGACTGTTTCCAGTTGATGCTACTGTACTAAATATCATGTAAACAGGGAGTTTGGCACCTACTCGTAAGCTATGGTGCTATACTATTTAGAATGGTTGGACACGGTTTGAGACGCAGCCGCAGATATGGCTTTTATGTAACAGTAAAACATTTGAGCCGGTTACAGTAGCTAACAATTTTTACTGATTAGTTTTCACCACAAATGTACTTGCATTGAAGGATATGGTTTAAGACACAGCCTGTAACTATATGTCTTTGTCTGGTGCTTTTTTCGGTAAGCAGATGTCCAGAATATGCCCGATGGTGTTGACCCTGCCCCGGGGCATCAGGAGACCAGTGGAACCATCACACCATCAAGCAGTCAGGTGCCATGTGTGACTGTAGAGAGTACAGTTATAACTACACCAACATCTGTAGATACTGTTCCAGTGGCAGACTCAGTGCCAGCTGTAGAAAGTGTCCCAGCTGAACACACTGTTCCAGCTGTAGAAAGTGTTCCAGCTGAACACACTGTTCCAGCTGTAGAAAGTGTCCCAGCTGAACACACTCTTCCAGCTGTAGAAAGTGTCCCAGCTGAACACACTCTTCCAGCTGTAGAAAGTGTCCCAGTTGAGCACACTGTTCCAGCTGTAGAAAGTGTCCCAGTTGAGTACACTGTTCCAGCTGTAGAAAGTGTCCCAGCTGAACACACTGTTCCAGCTGCAGAAAGTGTCCCAGTTGAGTACACCGTTCCAGCTGTAGAAAGTGTCCCAGTTGAGCACACTGTTCCAGCTGTAGAAAGTGTCCCAGTTGTCGACACTCTTCCAGCTGTAGAAAGTGTCCCAGTTCCAGCTGCAGATAAGCTTCCAGCTCCAACTCAAGCTCCAAATGCAGATGTTATATGTCTTCCTTCTACATGTATGGTGTCTGAAAGTGAAGCGGCGAATATGGCGATAGAGAGGCCCAACGGCAAACTGCTGAACGCCCGCAAAGTGTAAGTCACGTGTAAATCACTATGTTTTACCTTCCTGGGTTCAGATGATGTTTGTTCTTTTGTGCTTAACTAATTCCATTTGGGGTTTTTTAATCTTTATATTGTTGATACAAATGTTCTGTTTCTGAGGGTATTTCAGTCAACATCAAGTTGTAATGTTGCTGGTGTAGTCATAAAGACTAACAGCAGTGTTTAGATAAAGACTCTAAGAGCGGTGTCTCTGTTGTTTTACAGGTTTGTTGAACGCTTCAAACCCCGTGAGGAGCACAAGGCTGAGGCGGGTCCCCAATCCCAATTCTTCACAAACATATATATCAGGAACCTGGGTGAAGTTGTGGATGAAACAAAACTGAAAAACATCTTCAGCAAGTTTGGTAAGGATCCCTACTAGAGAGTTTTAAGAGTTCTACACATTCAACTAAACATAATGAGTTACGCACTTGAACATGAAATAAACACCATGGACAAATCTTGTTAGATCGTATTCTAGAGTTGAGACCGAGGCTTAAAATTGTTGCTCTGTGTGTGTGGGATAAATGAATAAATGTACAAATTCTATACTGAATTTATATATTTCTGTACAGTTGTTTTGTGACAATATCCATTGTTAAAATGACTATACAAATTGAATTGAATTGAATTGAATCGTTTGTGTGTGTGTGTGTGTGTGTGTTACAGGTCCTGTGCTGAACGTCCATGTGGTGACAGATGTGAACAGGAAGCCCAAACGTTCTGGCTATGTAAAATTTGAGAGGCACGAGGATGCACAGAAGGTAAGTGTACAATGCAGCCAAGTGTGTTTGGGTACAAACTTGTGGAAAGCTTCCTTATAGCAGGAAAACCTCTGGTTAATTGTGTGTGTGTGTGTGTGTGTGTATGTGTGTGCAGGCTGTGCAGGAGATGAATGGGATGGTCATGTACGGCAAGCAGATGTATGTGACCCGAGCGCAAACGAAAGCAGAGCGACCCAATCACAAGTTTGAGCAGGTATACACACACACACAAAAAAAACACACACACGAGTGATGATAAAGTACATTTACATTGCATTACATTTATTAATTTAGCAGACGCTTTTATCCAAAGCGACTTACAAATGAGAAAATACAAGCAAAGTGATATATCAAGAAGAGAACAATACAAGTAGTGCTACCGTACAAGATTTGTAATTGAGTTCTAGAATAAGCAAAGTGCGCAGAGTAGAGGTGTAAGAGCCAGAGTAATTTTTTTTTTTTTTTTTTTATGGGTTGGTTAGGTGTTCAAGGAAGAGGTTGGTCTTTAGCTGTTTTGAAGATGGTGAGAGATTCTGCGGTCTGGATTGAGGTTGGAAGTTCATTCCACCACTGAGGAACAGTTAGTTTGAATGTTCTGGAAAGGGACCTTGAGCCAGGCTGAGTAGGTACTACTAAGTGTCAGTCATTAATTGATCGCACATTGTGTGAAGGAACGTAAGCCTGCAGGAGAGAGTTGAGGTAGGAGGGTGCTGTTCCAGACAAGGTCTTGTAGGTGAGCATCAAGGCCTTGAATTTGATGCGGGCGGCTACAGGAAGCCAGCGAAGGGAGATGAAGAGGAGTGTGACATGGGTTCTCTTGGGCTGGTTGAAGACAAGGCGTGCTGCAGCATTCTGAATCATCTGGAGGGGTTTGATGGAGCTGCTGGGAGGCCCGAGAGTAGTGAGTTGCAGTAGTCCAGTTTTGATATGACAAGAGCCTGGACTAGTAGTTGTGTAGCCTGTTCGGTGAGGTAGGGTCTGATTCTCTTGATGTTGTACAGGATGAACCTACAGGGCCTTGCAGTTGTTGAGATGTGGTCTGTAAAGGTCAAGCTGTCATCGAGAATCATCCAAAGGTTCCTGGCTGTCCTGGTTGGCTTGAGTGTGGTTGAGCCAAGCTGTACAGTGAGGTTGTGGTTGATTGAGGGGCAGGCTGGGATGACGAGAAGCTCAGATTTTGCCAGGTTGAGCTTAAGGTGGTGTTCCCTCATCCAGACCGAGATGTCCGTCAGGCAAGCAGAGATACATGCAGAGACGGATGGATCCTCAGGCTGGAAGGACAAATCGAGTTAGGTGTCATCAGCATAGCAGTGGTATGAGAAGCCATGAGACTCAATCACCTGCCCCAGAGATGTAGTGTAGATAGAAAAGAGCTAGAAAATTATATGACGAGTGCCTTACTCACTCTGAAGAGTGTATCAAGTATGAAAATCTCCCTCATTGCTAATTTTTCCTCATGGTTATTATGTTTGGCACGTCTTAATGTGTCTCCTCGTTGTCACCTACAGGTGAAGATGGAAAATGGCCGCTCCAGGGGGTCTGGCTTCGTGCACTCCTCATCTTCCCAGGAAGCCACGAAGGCCAGGAATCTGCATTAGACCGCGCAGACCATCCAGCCACAATGTGAGTTACAGCTGTCTGGTTGTTTATCAATGTTACATTTGTTACACAGTGTGTGTGTGTGTGTGTGTGTGTGTGTGTGTGTGTGTGTGTGTGTGTGTGTGTTCCAGTCTCTCCACAGCTGTCACATACATAGATCTGGGTTTAGCAGCCAGGTCACTCTTACTGAACCCCCCTGTGAGGCTACTGAATGCTAGTGTGCATATAGTGTTTCGAAACAGACAGGGTGGCAGCTGGGTACCCTTTAGCAGTCAGTGTTAGTTCCCAATGTGGTGTTTATCTGACTGTTTCCAGTTGATGCTACTGTACTAAATATCATGTAAACAGGGAGTTTGGCACCTACTCATAAGCTATGGTGCTATACTATTTAGAATGGTTGGACACGGTTTGAGACATAGCTGCAGATATGGCTTTTATGTAACAGTCAAACATTTCAGCCGGTTACAGTAGCTAACAATTTTTACTGATTAGTTTCCACCACAAATGTACTTGCATTGAAGGATATGGTTTAAGACACAGCCTGTAACTATATGTCTTTGACTAAAACCGCTCTGCATTTCTCTTTTAGGAAACCCTAAAGATGCTTCATAACATCAATGACAGCAATAAGAGGAAGAAGAAGAAAAGAACAGAAAGAACAATAAATAAACATTGTACTCAACATTTGCACATAGTATAAAGTGGCCTGGGTCTTGATTATTGTCATTTAAATTAGAATTGACAGTTTTTTTTTTATTTGTTTTGGTACTATTTTCACAAGTATGTGGTAATTTTTCAAAACGTTTAGTAAAAAAAACTCCAAACTGATCACACTTGTAACACAGCTAGTCATTCTTTCAAAACCTGATCTCATGCTTTCATTACAGTTATACATATTTTTTCCCCCACAAAGTCATTGTTTCAAAACAGAAGATTATTGTAACATGTATTGAGAACGTTTATTGTAATCACCAAAACAAAACAGTATGATCTTTCAATTTAGTACTTTTATCAGTTAGTTAATTCAACAGAAAACAATGCAAGATACACATTTCAAATCACCCTTGGTTCTGAATGAATGTTACTGTACTGTAATACAGTGTACATAGTCATCACAACATATTACACCTATTATCCATCCAAACTGACAAAAGCCATAATAAAATGTATATTTTTATTTATACAACAAGTAAAATATGATCAAAGAACACATGAAAAGTCACTTATGCAGGAAAAATATTTTATTTTACAGTGTTTTTTCAACATTGTGAAACAAAATACATGTAAACAATTTACTGTAAATGGAGATAATCTCAACATTTGGCCATAAATTTTCATCAATATCACAGTGAATATCCTCGTGGTTCATGCACCATGGGAAAAAACTTCTGGCATGACCAATCCAGGCTTGACATCGCTCTGTAGTTATGTCATTGCAAGCCTCGTTCATGGCTTGAAGGAAGGTGACGTGCTCATGGAGATGGCAATCATACACCTTCCACCTCCAAGTAGAGAAGAATTCCTCAGTTGGGTTGAGGAAAGGGGAGTATGGTGGGAGATATAAGGCCATGAACCGAGGTTGAGCCTGAAACCATTCCTGAACCAGCTCTGCATGATGGAAGCTGACATTGTCCCACACAATAACATACCTGGTATCTTCACCCTGACAGGCCTGCTCAAGTTCAATTAGGAAAGCTATCTGGTGTTCAGTGTTGTATGATCCAAGAACTGGTCTATGGCCAACCACTCCATCTTCACATATAGCTGCACACATTGAGATGTTTCCCCTTACCTTGTCCAGGCACTTGGATGCCCTGACCATTTCCACCACAGCCAACTCTTGCTGGTCAGTCAGTATACATGTGCAACAATACCAGATGGTTTCCTGCCAGTTCTGAAAATAAAACAATGTATGCTATCAAAATTGTACTACTGTAAGTGACAAAAAATGCGTGATAATGAAATTTTGTTCACTATTCTATATCGTTTTGCAATTTACTGTACCATAAAAGTATAGTTCATAGTTAGTAGACTTACCAGTTTTCTCAGTGAAATGTTCTGATGATGGAGCTGACAGTTGATCTTTGTAGGTTAGGGTGAACTAACCTGGCAGCCTCTGCCATGGTAAGGCCTCTGTTAACCACATGGCCAACAATGATGGCCCGGACTTCATTTGAAATGACAGTACGTTGCCTTCTGCTTACATTCCTCTGATGACCAACTCTTTGTCTAGGCCCATGCCCACCTCTTTGTCTAGGCCCATGCCCACTTCTTTGTCTAGACCCATGCCCACCTCTTTGACTAGGCCCATGCCCACTTCTTTGTCTAGGCCCATGCCCACCTCTTTGACTAGGCCCATGCCCACTTCTTTGTCTAGGCCCATGCCCACCTCTTTGACTAGGCCCATGCCCACTTCTTTGACTAGGCCCATGCCCACCTCTTTTACTAGGCCCATGCCCACCTCTTTGTCTAAGGTAATGCCCACCTCTTTGACTAGGCCCATGCCTACTTCTTTGTCTAAGGCCATGCCCACTTCTTTGTCTAGGCCCACCTCTTTGTCTAGGCCCATGCCCACTTCTTTGTCTAGGCCCATGCCCACCTCTTTGACTAGGCCCATGCCCACTTCTTTGTCTAGGCCCATGCCCACCTCTTTGACTAGGCCCATGCCCACTTCTTTGTCTAGGCCCATGCCCACCTCTTTTACTAGGCCCATGCCCACCTCTTTGTCTAAGGTAATGCCCACCTCTTTGACTAGGCCCATGCCTACTTCTTTGTCTAAGGCCATGCCCACCTCTTTGTCTAGGCCCACCTCTTTGACTAGGCCCATGCCTACTTCTTTGTCTAAGGCCGTGCCCACCTCTTTGTCTAGGCCCATGCCCACCTCTTTGTCTAGGCCCATGCCCACTTCTTTGTCTAGGCCCATGCCCACCTCTTTGTCTTGGCCCATGCCCACTTCTTTGTCTAGGCCCATGCCCACCTCTTTGACTAGGCCCATGCCCACTTCTTTGTCTAAGGCCATGCCCACCCCTTTGTCTAAGGCCATGCCCACCTCTTTATCTAGGCTCATGCCCACTTCTTTGTCTAGGCCCATGCCCATTTCTCTGACTAGGCCTATGCCCACCTCTTTGGCAGGGTCCACATCTGCCTCTTTGTCTAGGCTCATGCCCACTTCTTTGTCTAAGGCCATGCCTACCTCTTTGACTAGGCCCATGCCCACCTCTTTGTCTAAGGCCATGCCCGCCTCTTTGACTAGGCCCATGCCCACCTCTTTGTCTAAGGCCATGCCCACCTCTTTATCTAGGCCCATGCCCACTTCTTTGTCTAGGCCCATGCCCACTTCTCTGACTAGGCCCATGCCCACCTCTTTGGCAGGGTCCATCCCCATCTCTTTAACTAGGCCCATGCCCACCTCTTTGACCAGGCCCATGGCCACCTCTCTGACCCGGCCCTCTTTAGCAGAGTCCACGTCTACCTCTTTGATCCCTCTACAGGTTTCCTCTCTCTTCCACTCTATCCTGCTCCATGTTTGCCAATTGTAAATGCTCACACGGAGTTCTACTTATATGGCATTCAATTGTGATCACCAGGTGAAAGAAATGAGTAATAATTGGGATTTACATTTACATTTATTCATTTAGTAGATGCTTTTATCCCAAGTGACTTACAAATGAGGAAATACAAGCAAAGCAATATATCAAGCAGAGAACAATACAAGTAGTGCTACCATACAAGATTTTGTAATTGAGTTCTAGAAAATCAAAGTGCGCAGAGTAGAGGTGTAAGAGCCAGAGTAAGGTGGGTTTTTTTGTTTTTAGTAGGATAGTGTGGGGTTGGCATTTTAGGGTTTAGTTGTGTGCTCATGGAAGAGGTGGGTCTTTAGCTGTTTTTTGAAGATAGTGACAGATTCTGTGGTCCGGATTGAGGTTGGAAGTTCATTCCACTACTGAGGGACAGTTAGTTTGAAGGTTCTGGAAAGGAACCTTGAGCCACGCTAAGTAGGCTCTACTAAGCATCGGTCACTAATCGATCGCAGATTGCGTGAGGGAACGTAAGCCTTCAGGAGAGTGTTGAGGTAGGGGGGTGCTGTTCCAGACAAGATCTTGTACGTGAGCATCAAGGCCTTGAATTTGATATGGGTGGCTACAGGACACCAGTGGAGGGAGATGAAAAGGGGTGTGACAAGAGGGGTTTTGGGCTGGTTGGAGACGAGGCGTGCTGCTGCATTCTGAATTATCTGGAGGGGTTTGATGGAGCTGGCTGGGAGGCCCGAGAGTAGTGCATTGCAGTAGTCCAGTTTTGATATGACAAGAGCCTGGACTAGTAGCTGCGTAGCCTGTTTGGTGAGACAGGGTCTCTTGATGTTGTACAGAAGGAACCGACAGGACAGTGCAGTTGTTGAGACGTGGTATGTAAAGGTGAAGCTGTCATCAAAAGTCACCCAAAGGTTCTTGGCCGTCCTGGTTGGCTTGTGTGTGGTTGAGCTGAGCTGTACAGTGAGGTTGTGGTTGATTGAGGGGCAGGCTGGGATGACGAGAAGCTCAGATTTTGCCAAGTTGAGCTTAAGGTGGTGTTCCCTCATCCAGTCCGAGATGCCAGACAGGTAAGCAGAGATTTGTGCAGAGACAGATGGATCATCAGGCTGGAAGGACAAATAGAGCTGGGTATCATCAGCATAGCAATGATATGAGAAGCCATGAGACTCAATCACCTGCCCCAGAGATGTAGTATAAATAGAAAATAGCAGTGGACCCAAAACTGACCCCTGAGGAACCCCAGTTGTGAGCTGCTGAGTTTCAGAAATTCCTGTGGTAAATTTAGTTGATTGGACATGATTCGGAAAGGTACACACCTGTCTATACAAGGTCCCAATGTTAACAATGCATGTCAGAGCACAAGCCAAGCCATAAAGTCCAAGGAATTGTCTGTAGACCTCCGAGACAGGATTGTATTGAAGCACAGATCTGGGGAAGGGTACAAAAACATTTCTGCAGCATTGAAGGTACCAATGAGCACAGTGGCCTCCATCATCCGTAAATGGAAGAAGTTTGGAACCACCAGGACTCTTCCTAGAGCTGGCCGCCCGGCCAAACTGAGCGTTCGGGGGAGAAGGGCCTTAGTCAGGGAGGTGACCAAAAACCCGATGGTCACTCTGACAGAGCTCCAGCATGTCTCTGTGGAGAGAGGAGAACCTTCCAGAAGAACAACCATCTCTGCAGCACTCCACCAATCAGGCCTGTATGGTAGAGTGGCCAGATGGCACGTCAGCCCACCTGGAGTTTGCCAAAAGGCACCTGAAGGACTCTCAGAACAAGACCAAGTCAAAGATTGAACTCTTTGGCCTGAATAGCAAGCGTCATGTCTGGAGGAATCCAGGCACCAGTCATCACCTGGCCAATGCTATCCCTACAGTGAAGCATGGTTTTGGCAGCATCATGCTGTAGGGATGTTTTTCAGCGGCAGGAACTGGGAGACTAGTCAGGATCGCGGGAAAGATGAATGCAGAAATGTACAGAGGCATCCTTGATGAAAACCTGCTCCAGAGTGCTCTGGACCTCAGACTGGGGCGAAGGTTCATCTTCCAACAAGACAACGACCCTAAGCACACAGCCAAGATAACAAAGGAGTGGCTACAGGACAACTCTGTGAATGTCCTTGAGTGGCCCAGCCAGAGCCCAGACTTGAACCCGATTGAACATCTCTGGAGAGATCTGAAAATGGCTGTGCACCGACGCTCCCCATCCAACCTGATGGAGTTTGAGAGGTCCTGCAAAGAAGAATGGGAGAAACTTCCCAAAAATAGGTGTGCCAAGCTTGAAGCATCATTCTCAAAAAGACTTAGGCTGTAATTGGTGCCAAAGGTGCTTCAACAAAGTATTTAGCAAAGGCTGTGAATACTTATGTACATGTGCTTTTTTTGTTTTTTATTTTTAATAAATTTGCAAAGATTGCAAACAAACTTCTTTCAAGTTGTCATTATGGGGTATTGCTTGTAGAATTTTGAGGAAAATAATGAATTTAATCCATTTTGGAATAAGGCTGTAACATAATAAAATGTGGAAAAAGTGAAGGGCTGTGAATAGTTTCCAGATTCACTGTAGTCATTGTTGGAAAGGGGTCAAATATGCAGAAGACGCTGGAAAAGTAAAGAATGTGCAGGACCAGGAGGATTTTTACTGAAGAACAGTGGGCAGTTTAATTGCTCAGAACAAACAAAGGACTCATGAACAACTATCACAAAACATAAAAACAGTTGTTGATCATCCAGGTAACGACACACAGTATTAAGAATCGAGCGTATGTAAACTTTTGAACTGGTCTATTTGTGTAAATTCAGTTATTATTGTGTCTTGTGGACTATATGTAAACATCTGTTATGTGAAATAGCTGATTCAGGGGTATGTAAATTTATTAGCACAACTGTAGCAGAGAGTAGTTTAGGTTTATGTGTAAAGTATTACACAAATAAATAACATTACTTCATCCTTAAAATCGCCATTTTTTAATTATATTATTATATACAGTAAATACATATACATGTATATACATGTATAAAAAAAACTGTAGAAACCTTCCATCCATCCATCTTCTACCGCTTACTCCTTTTCAGGGTCAGTACAAACCTTCATATTTGTAATTTGTAATGGTTTTAATATTTATAATGGGAATTGTATTGCTTTTAAAGGAAATTTTCATCGTCCCTGTGGGTGTCTACTGGTAATTTGTTGTCTTCTACTGGTGGCATGTTATGTCTAGTGGATACCTTTAAGGATCAATAATGGTAATGGTAATATTTTTAGTGGTCTGTAATGGTATTTGTAGTGGAAACCATTAGAATTTCTGTGCTGGTTTCTTTCTTTGTTTTCCAGCAGGGATACCTGATCCATAAAAAGATTTTAAGTAAAGCAACTGCATGTTAAAACATTATCGATGTGTGATTTCTTATTCATCGTATATTTACACTTATTTCTCTTACTTCTATGGTTTATTCATTGTCTATCATTTTTGTTTGTTTATTTCTACGTCACCGATTATTAATTTATTTATTTATTTAATTACCTATGAATTTATTTCTACTTGGCCTCTTATTATTTTACCTCTAGCATATCTGAAGCCATAGCTCCTGCCAGGTCACTAGATGGCGCTGTCCATCTTCTCCGGTGAATCAGAAATAACAGAAGAAGACGTGCATGTATAGTATATGTGTGTATAGTAGGGAAGAAGAAAGCTATTTCCAGCTAGCCAAAGTTAAAGTGAAATAACTCTTTATTACTGTAAATATCTGGAGCTGTTAGAGAACTGTACCGGAGCTTTATTAGGCTTGTGTTGATGTACAAGCTGTCAGCTACAGGGCTTTAATTCAACACAGAGGAAATATTTAACAGCTGAGCAGCAGAGATGTGTTAGTTAGGGTTGTGTTTTAATAGCTGACCGCAGTGCATTTTATAAGAAACATGTCCAAACCCAAAACATCCAAGAAAAAGCTTATTATTGAAGATGGTAAGTCGGATTTCTTTTCTTTAGTTTCTTGTCTTTCTGACTTTACACTTTACTCACCTGAGCTAATCATAAAACACTTCAGTTAGAGCAAATTGGTTTGTTTTGGTAAGAAAAACAGTTCAAATGTGCAGTTCAAAGGGATCATTTTACCTGCTAGATTCTAGCAGCTAGACTCTAGACTTTACCTGGACTTTACCTGCTAGACTCTGTCTGTCTGTCTCTCTCTCTGTAGCAGCTAGAGAGAGAGAGACAGACAGAAAGAGAGACAGAGGTGAATGTGATTCTCACTCTGTTGTGTGATTCTTTTGGGATCAAGAGGAAACAGTCTTATGATTACTCGTTGATCTCTTGGCATTCTGTGTGTTAGGAGTGTTCTACGATGTTAACGCTGTTTGTACACCTACTTCAGATGAAGCCAAAGAGGACGGAGAAGGACTGAATCCCTTTTCTTTCAAAGAATTCATCAGGAGCAAAAATCAGCAGTCCAGCACCGTCGAGCCTGCCGAGGTGAACTGCTAACGTATAAGCCTTCTTCTCCGTTCTTCTCTAATTTAATAGTTTTCATTACAAATTCTATTACTGACAACAACTTGAGTGAAAAGTAGAATCTTTGTAAAATTTACATGAATTTCAGAGTTTCTTAGTATTTGGTACATCTTTGGTACTTTTTTTGGTTGCTTTAGTGAAAGCGTGCACTCGAGCTGGCATGGACTCCACAAACCTTCTGTTAGTAATGTTAGTAATGTTTATTGTTGTAGAAAATGTCTGATGGTGCTCGTTTGGTGGAGGATGAAGACGTGTACGCCAGAGGCTTTGAGCACAGCCATCAGGTTCACTTTTTCACAGATCCCTCCCTGCTCGAACAGTCGTTTGACTATAAACCTGAGGACGAATGGACGGAAAGCTACCAGCCCTCGGCCATTGAGGACGCACGTGATTTCGGACTGAGTGGCACTTTGGATCACTCCTTACTGTCCTGTGAAGACAAGGACGCGACGGTAAACGAGTGGGAGCTGGCCGAGGACTTCTCACCACAGCCTCACTTCCACAGAAGGAGCACGGGAAGCTATGAAGGAGATGAAGAGACCTCGGTTATTGATCTCACGTTCCACTCGAAGAAAAGCAGTACAGAAAACGGGATTAGTTACCAGCAAAAGGTGATACAGTGGTGTAATTGTGTCACATTATTATTCCTGTGATTTGATTGAACAATGTTAATGTGTGCGTCTCATGTCTCATGCTTTTCTAGCTAAGAGAAGAAAATTCCCAGCTTCGAAAGCATATCAGAGAACTGATAAAAAAGTCCGAGGCTGATTCTACTAAGTAAGATACGAGCATGAATAATTGAATAATGCCTGTGAATGTTTTTCATTACATGATGGGTGGATGTATGATACTGAGAAGCGTGGTTATTGTTCACATGTGTGGATCTAATCAGAAAACCTGTCTGTGCTGCTTAGAATCAGACAGCTTACAGACGAGATGCACAACCGAAATTTGCAAGAAGAGAGAGAAGCCAAAGCGTTGGAGAGCATGGTGCAATCTGTGGAAGAAAACCTCCAGCTCATGACGGTATGCATTTTGGACCATTTCCATTTACTTCACTTTACCATGACTTGAATACACTGTCCCTCACAACACAGCAGCTCAGAGTGAAAAGTAACTCGGATTGTGTTTGCTTTCCCTCACAGAAACGAGCTGTTAAAGCTGAAAGCAGTTTGTCTAAATTGAAACAAGAGGTCCAGCAGCTTCAGGTTTGACTTTCCAATTGTGTTTCACCTTTTATAGACTTGCACTTTTTTTTTTTTTTGCATGATTTATATACACCAATCAGCCATAACTTTAAAACCACCTGCCTAATATTGTGTAGATCCCTCTTGTGCTGCCAAATCAGCTCTGACCCGTCAAGGCAAGGACTCCACAAGACCTCTGAAGGTGTGCTGTGGTATCTGGCAGCAAGACGTTAGCAGCAGATCTTTTAAGTCCTGTAAGTTGTGATGTGGGGCCTCCATGGATCAGATTTGTTTGTCCAACATATCCCACAGATGCTCGATCGGATTGAGACATGGGGAATTTGGTGGCCAAGTAATCATCTTGAAGTCTTTGTCCGGTTCCTCAAAAAATTCCTGAACAATTTTTTGCAGTGTGGCAGGACACATTATCCTGCTGAAACAGACTACTGAAATTAGGGAATACCGTTGTCATGAAGAGGTGTACTTGGCCTGCAACAATATTTGGGTAGGTGGTATGTGCCAAAGTAACATCCACATGAACGCCAGGATCCAGGTTTTCCCAGCAGAACATTGCCCAGAGCATCACACTTCCTCCGCCAGCTTGCCTTCTTCCCATAGTGCATCCTGGAGCCATCTCTAGCCTTCGCTCCCCACACACATCAATGAACCTTTGGTCCTTGGACCACTTTTGGTAAGTACTAACCACTGCATACCAGGAACACCCCACAAGACCTGCTGTTTTGGAGATGCTCTGACCCAGTCATCTAGCCATCACAATTTGGCCCTCGTCAAAGTCACTCAGATCCTTACACTTGCCCATTTTTCTGCTTCCAACACATCAACTTCTAGAACTGACTGTTCACTTCCTTCCCAATATATCCCACCCCTTGACAGGTGCCACTGTAACGAGATAATCAGTGTTATTTACTTCACCTGTCAGGGGGTTTCAATGTTATTGCTGATTGGTGGATTTTTATATCATGTGTCTGCAAGAATTTGTTTATTTTAAACTGATACAGTACCACAGTGCTGGTGTCAAATCTGATTGGTCAGGAGGGGTTTATTAAGTAGTGCTGGTTATAAATCAAATCACAGGTTTTATATTAATGTGCTCGTTAACGTTATCGTTTCTATAGTAACTCCTCATCCACAGGAACTTGACTAATAATAAACTAATAAGCAACTGTTTAAGAGAGGCATATAATCGTTGATATGATGAGACTTTCTGTAAGAAGACATTTACTGAACATTTCTGGACGGCATCTCCAGTGTTAGCGCTTCAGTCAGTATTCTTTCCACCACAGGAAAGTCCTCAGGACAGAGCATTTAGCACTTTCTGGCTTCTCAGTAACATAACACGGTGTGGGTTATTCATTTTTTCCTCGTCTTATTAACTTCAAGAGAGAGAAAACAGATGTTTGTAGCTGCTATGATGTAAACAATAACAGGAACGTTCTTGTCTCCTGGATGTCCCACAACATTGAATGTAATTATAACCGGTTAAAAGTATTGCTGTGGTACAAGACAGTGGTTTTTAAAGTGGGGGCCGCCAGGGGGCGCCAGGGGGGCCTCAACAATTTGGTGTGCCCATCCTTCCCACTAATATGTTTTCTATTTCTCACTCTCAGACAACCACACACAATCAATTCCTAATGTAATGTAAAGATGTAAGATGTAATTATTAATAAAAAAAAATGGGGATATATTCAGAAGTCTGTATTTTTAATGTGTTTTAAAGACATCTTGCAAAAGGGGGGCCTCGGTCAAATGTTAATGCCATTTGGGGGGCCTTGCCCTGGAAAAGTTTGTGAACCCCTGGTATGAGAGGAATAAAACTTTACACTTTGATTGTACTGTTAACACTGCTTCATTTCAGGCCACATTGTCTTTATTTAATATTTTCCTATAATTGTACATCATGGTGTGTTTTATTGCTTACGTAACAACTCTTACTTTTTTTTTTTTTTTTTTTCCAGAGCCAGCTAGAGGCATACAGATGTGAAAACGAGCGACTTCGTGCAGGAGAAACTGCTGCCTTGAGCTCAATGAGACAAAATGCCCAAGTGGCATCCAAGTACCTCATCAAAGCTGCCCAAGATGCTGAGACTTCCATTAAGTATGTTGAAAAACCAATATATCGTAACTGACACTCCTCAAATAGTAATAATCAGTTGAAATGAATAGAATTTCATACACTTGATATGATGGATACTATTGAGTGTGTGTTTTCTCTTTTCACAGGCAGTTGCTGACAGGAAGAGAGACTTTGTGCCTCGTATCAGAGCTGCTGAGCTCAATTGACAAGATCACAGAGATTCCCAAATAACACCTTCTGTACTTCTCTGTATTGTGCCTTAACCACCTCCATTATTCATTTACTCTTCCAAATCACATGCTTTTCACATACCGTGACACTTTTTTTAACCGCTATCGTAATCCATGTTATTCTCACTGGTTGCGTGGCTCACGTGACACGCACACACCAGCCACGACAACACTCTTACCAGTACTAGGTAGTATTGCGTAACTGGCTCGACTAGTTTGCGATCTCAATTATCTTTATTATTATCAGTAATAAGAGTTGTTTGCCTTCACTGTAGCTTCGGCGGCAGAAACCAAGTGAATTTGAGCTGCTTAATTGATGTGACATGACTGGATGCAGCCATAGTTATAGTGTGACTTAACATGGTGTACTAAGTTTTTATTTATAGTTACTACTAATAATAATTAGTATAATTAATCATAATAATACAATGTATTATTGGCATTCAGATATTTTCTCTCGATCATGCCATAACTCTCCTCGTAGTCTTTCGCTCAAAAGAATAGTGTTCAAATGGAACATTAGCACGTTTGTTTTTCAACACTTACCTCCTTGATTGGTCGGAAAGTAAAAAATAAATAAATGGGTCCATGACATCGCTTGATGCTTTTCGGAGGAACTTTTTTTTTTTTACTGTATTTGTAAGCATAAATTTACATGCTTAAAGAAAACGAACATGTGAAAGCAGCCTTATTTTTATACCAATTGTTCCTTCTGAGAATTGTGTTCCCATTTTTATTTTTAGTCTCGCTTACTTTTTTTTTTAAGTTTGTTCTGTCACTCCCTGCAAGGGCAGACTTGGCAAAGGTAGGCAAATTATTATATAAATTTGTAATTATTAATGCTAAATAACATATGACTGAACAGGGCCCCGTTCCTATATTCTGCCTAGGTCCCCCAGATCACTAAATCCACCCCCGGCTCCCTCGCCATTAGCCAATGAGAGCTGAGATTTCGTTCCTGTCCCAGAGAGCACATGCATCTTTACGCTATAAACTTAGTAGTGAAGTGAGAAATTCAGCTCCGTGGAAACAGCTGTCTTTTCATTTCCATCGCTCAAATGTGAGAAATGTATAATAAACCTTGTGTAGTATAACTTTTTTTGTGTGTGTAACAATTGAGTGCACGGCATTGTTTAGTGACATAGTGCTTTTATAAGTAATAAATACAGTCAAACCGTGTATGTTAAGATATTAATGGTGAAAATATTCAGTACTGTGCAGAAGTCTGAATACTGTACTGTTGGCATTTCTAAAAACAAAAGAAGGATACTTTCTAACTATCATTTCTGTACAATTACTGTATGTAAACAGTGAAATAACCAATTTCTGCCTTTGAGTTTAAAATGAAATTCTTGCACAGATTTTTAAGGATATTAACTGGTATTTGATGCAGGGTTTTTTTTTTCTCTCTGATGGTCAAAATCCCACACAGCGTCAATGATGTTTTATAGCAGAAACACGGTCTCGTGGTCTTCAGAATACAACAATATCTCTGTAACATTACATTTTTAAGAAAAGAAAATAACACGTTTGGAAATGAGATATATATGTATATGAGATGTGTGTAAACAACATTTTTATCATGCTGTTTTGATACATGGGTGTTTCTGCAACTACAGACATTTTTAAGGCCCAGCAGTGAAATTTTAGATTTCTGTTCAAATTTGTCATATGATGCTTGATAAATATAAACAGTGTCATTACACACCTTGATATCAAAAATAATTACTGATTCATGTGATTGAATAAAAAATGATGACGCATTTACAGGTCCAAACACCATTTTTGTCCATGTCCCACAACTGTGGTTTCAATGTTGAGATGTGTAAAATGAGCTAATTCAGTTATGATATGATATTATTTCAAATGAAATTGTTTTATATAAATGTTACTTTACACTATCTTAAAGTTCTTCTTTTTGTTTACCGATCATTTATATGATTTTTTCATCTCGATGTGCTTGTCACACAATTTTGAGTCCTTACCGCAACACTGAACAAACGTCATAGTACACTATTTTTCAAAGCCAAGCCGATCTAGTTTCTATGGAAACAGAAGTTGGCACTTAAGGACATGGCTGACAGGTTGGGCCACCCACTCTAGGTCTCTCACAAGATCCAGAGAAATAAGGGAAAGATCATCTTTTCTTCTGAAATATTTAATTGTGTGTCCTTCCTTACCATACAGCTTAGTAATTGTGGGGGGGTTTTTAACTACATTTTAAAAACAAATTTACATTACTGTTGAAAGTTATGTATATTAGACGGTAAAAGTCAAAACTAATGTAGCAGACCTCTCTAGCTGCCAATTATCTGCATTTCCTAAGCTGACACCTAAGATTGTGCAGTAAAGAGCTTGTGTCACTGGAGAAAAAAAAAAATCTGTTATTTTTTTTTTATCGACATTTTATTAGTAATTAAAAAAAGAAAAATGTATGAAATGAACGTTGTTGTAATGTTGTAGTAAGGACATTTTGTAAGAACCAGATTAATTGAAATTAGATGAAAACCATAAAAAAAAAATAAACATGCTCCAAAAGAAAAACTTAATGACTACATGCAATTTTGTGTACGTTTAAAAAAAAATAAAAAATTATTTATTACAGACTCTGATGGTTAAAATTCAAATTCATAGAGGGTGATTTTAAAAAAATTTGGTAGGGGCAAAAGCGGCCGTAGTTGCAGAAACACCCACATACAAAATATTGATAACTTTAATTACAGAAACTGGACATATTCTTGACACAGGGGAGAAGTATATTCATTGTACTCTTTTTTTTTATTTTATTTAAAAAAAATTTTTTTATACCAGTCAAAGCGTATTGTGGTGTTTTTTTTTTTATTTTACCCACCTGTATTCTCAAATACACTCTTTATTTCTGTGATTGCCTCTGTCCCAACTTTTTTGGAACGTGTTGCATGCATCAATTTCAAACCAACGTTTACCTTCAAAAACCTATTTAGTTGATTAGTTAAAACATCGAATATCTTGTCTTTATACAATTTTTGTTTAAATACAAGTCAAAGTGCATTTACATATCACGCCTCTTTGTTTTTATTTGCATTTTCCATACTGTCCCAACTTTTTCGGAATTGGGCTTGTACGTCAACCAGTGTACTCATTTTATTATAGAAACTATTGTGAAGCTATTGTTTTTTTTTATATGCCTATTGTTACTTTACTAATCAGCAGCTATTTGTGTTTATATAAGCAGATTTTATACTCCAAGGAAATGTTATGACTGATAAATACTTGTATATCATCATGTCGGTGTGGCTGTCATTTATTACTCTATAAGAAATAAAGCTTTGCTAACTGTTATCATATCACAGCTGTTGAATTCTCGATTCTGATTGGTCAGAAGATTTACCTTTTGACAGTAGTTCCAGCTACAAGACAACTCACAGGTTTACATGAATGCACTCGCCTAATCTGTAACATGGACTTGTACAGAATGGCAGACATGCTGCATAGTATAAGTCTAATAATAAACTGATTTTTAAAAACGTTGCTGTTTAGGGGGGCACGGTTACTTAGTGATTAGCACGTTTGTCTCACACGTCCTGCATGCGCAGAGTTTGCATGTTCTCTCTATGCTTCAAGGGTTTCCTCCGGGTACTCCGGTTTCCTCCCCCAGTCCAAAGACATGTGTTGTAGGCTGATTGGCATTTCCAAATTGTCCATAGTGTGCGAATGGGTGTGTGTGACTGTGCCCTGTGATGGGTTGGCACCCCATCTAGGATGTCCCCTACCTTGTGCCCCGAGTTCCCTGGTATAGGCTCCAGGCTCCCCACGGTGGCCCTGTGTAGGATGAGCAATACACAGACATTATTGCTGTTTAACAAAGAGCAGTGTATAATCATTGACATGGTGAAACTGTCTGTACGGAGTAGGTTTTCTGCCACAGAAGTGTTCTGGACAATTGTGCTTTCTTACCTTACGTCAGCACTTTGGTTTCAACATCTGTTGCTTTAAATGTGCTTTGTAAATCAATTAACTAAATTAAACTTCTGCTTTGAAATCTCTCTCTCTCTCTCTCTCTCTCTCTCTCTCGCTCTCTCTGTGTGTGTGTGTGTGTGCTTAAAGGAGAGAGAAGGAGAAAGAGATACTGGTGAGGGAATGATTGCGTATACCTATTCTAAATGATAACATTAACTTGTTTCTTGAACGTTTCACAACATTAAATGTAACTCTATATGGATAAAAAAAAAAAAAACAACAACAATGTGTTCATGAATAAAAATGTTAAATAAGTCAGTGGTTTTCAAAGTGGGGGCCACCAGGGGGCGCCCGGGGGGCCTCAACAATTTGGTGTGAAAAATAAATTCTCACTCTCAGACAACCACCCACCCACACACACACACACACACACACACACACATAATCAATTCCTAATGTAATGTAAAGATGTAAGATGTAATTATTAATAAATTAAAAAAGGGGGATATCTTCTGAAGTCTGTGTTTTTAATGTGTTTTAAAGACATCTTGCAAAAGGGGGGCTTCGGTTAAATGTTAATACCGTTTGGGTGGGCCTTGCCCTGGAAAAGTTTGGGAACCCCTGAAATAAGTGGCTTAGCAGTTAGCATGTTTGCCTTGCACCTCCACTGTTGGGGTTCAAATTCCGCTCCTGCCCTGCGTACACGTTCTCCCCGTGCTTTGGGGGTTTCCTCCGGGTACTCTGGTTTCCTTCCCCAGTCCAAAGACATACGTTGTAGGCTGACTGGCATCTCTAAATAGTCCATAAGGATGGTGAATGCACATGCTGTTATAGGAATATAATCTACATCTGAGATGTAACAGTAACTATGTTTTGCATCATTGATTATTTTCCTATAACAACACGTCCACGCTTAAACATGATTTTTTAAATGTATTTTATTATTATTATTATTATTTACTTTCCCTTCTTCAGCTTCAAATAATAGCTAGAGCATAAGAATAGATCAAGGTCCTTCGAAGATACTTTTATTTTGAAAACGGTTCACCCGAATTTTTTGTGGGGTTTTTTTTTCTGCTTATATCATGGCTGTTGTCTCAACGTTTCGTTGACGTTACATGTGCGAACTTATAAACAGGTCAGTATGTCAGTTCTCCTGTCATTAAAATATGGTTGAAATTCTAGAGCGGATGACATTGACGCAATATAAAAACAAGCATTTTTGCTTATATTTCTTTACCACATTGATAACTTTGTTCCGAGTCCCGCGAATTGCACGCTGGGTAATATGCTAACTAGCTGGTTTCTACACGCAGAGAGAATATGGAGTTAGAGGTGCGCTCTCCACTCATGTTTACATTAAACTGTGAAGTTTTTAATCCTGTGTGGAGTGTAATTTGTAAACAGCGTTTCCGGTGTGTATAATACTGTGTCGAGAAGAGTCAGAGGTGATTTAGCTGTGAGCAGTGCATCAGTGACTAAACTGACAACTACTAGGGTTACCATAAGGGTCATTCCATCTCAAGTGTTCCAGTGCAGCTTACTGGACTCTTCTCTTTTTTTATTTTTATTTAATATGTTGGCATTGCAAAATATCACCAGCTGTTTTTTTTGTTTTAAACTTTGTTTAACTAGGATGACCATCTCTGTGTCATGGCACACAACACATTTTGGTTATACAGCTGTTTATGGAAACCTCAGTATCTCATCTCAGGATGGTCCTAGCTCCTTGGAATAAAACAAAAAATCCCTAGAGCACATTACAATGTACATTTACATTTATAAACATTTTGCACATTCATGTTCCTTAGACTCTGGGATGGATTGTACCCCGCCTTGTGCCCCATGCCTCCTGGGATAGGCTCCAGGTTTCCCCGTGACCCTGAAAAGGATAAGCGGTATAGAAGATGGATGGATGGATGGATGTTCCTTAGACTTAGAATTTAAGTCCAAATGTAATGCTCAAGATTGCTCACAGTCCTACATTTAGGGTCTCAGTCTTAATTATTTTTAGGGGGTACCTGGGTAAGTATAGGTAATGTGCGTGCAGAACATTTCAGGTTTGAGACTAAAGAAATGAAGACCTTCTAAGTCTAAGGAACATGAATGTGCAAAATGTTTATATATGTACGTGTACCTTGTAATGCGCTCGAGATCAGCTTTCGTTCCAAAGAGCTAGAACCGTCCTGAGCCGAGATACTGATGTTTGCGTAAACGGCTGTATAACCCAAGCTGAAACCAAAGTTTTTACTTCGAGGTAACTGGCTTGATGTAATTGGTACACACCCTTTGTGTGCCAGACAGTGAGTTTATTTCAATATGTGATTTTTGCATATGTAGGTAAAGGAGGCTAAATGGCATTTTCAGAAGACCTATTGGCTCAGAGGAACAAATTACAGCATGAGATTTTGGCTCTGGAGAACACTCTGGGCAATGACGGTAACATTGCAGACCTGCTATCT
The DNA here is from genome assembly GCF_023375685.1 of Ictalurus furcatus. Classification (NCBI taxonomy): domain Eukaryota; kingdom Metazoa; phylum Chordata; class Actinopteri; order Siluriformes; family Ictaluridae; genus Ictalurus; species Ictalurus furcatus. The sequence goes on from NC_071276.1 coordinate 7,275,788, forward strand.
TCAGGCAGTGACAGTGGTGAGTCAAACGTGATCGCACTAAGATGACACACTGTGTACTGTATCACACGCAAACACACACTTACATGTCCTTTCTCCCCTCTGGCAGCTGAGGAGTCTGATGACAGCGGACACGCAGGGGAGGATGTTGTACGTACCGTTATGTCCACGATTTCCCTGTTAATGAAGAGTGTTGCAGCGGTTCACACGCACATCTGTGTATGTTTCTTGCAGGCACACGAGGACCTGGAAGCAGAGCGACAGCAAGTACAGAGGGAGATAGAAGAGTTAGAGCGAAAGCTCGGTCCAGACGCTGCTCTGGTTGATGCCCTGACAGGTAAACGTGTGCATAGTTGTGACATCACAACCATGAGGAATAAATAAAAAAATAAAAACACGAGCTGTACGTGATGCTATTTAGTTTACATATACACTTACCAGCTACTTGATTAATCGGCCAATCATGTGGCAGCAGCGCAAGGTGTAAATTCATACAGTCACAGGTCAAGACATTCAGTTAATGTTCACATCTTCATATCCTAATTGTTCAATATTAGAAAAAGAACAGGTAATATTTTCCATATCTTTCCCAAACTGTCCAGTTTGTGCTCCCTGTAACCTCAGATTACAGTTCTTGGCTGACAGGAGTGGAACCAGATCTGTCTTCTCCCTCAAGGCTATCTGCCTCAAGGTTCGCCATGTTCTGAAATGCTTTTATTCACACCACAGTTGTAAGGAGTGTTTTTTTTTTTTTGAGTCCATATAGGCTTCCTATTAGCTCAAAACCATTCTGCCCATTCTCCTCTGACGTATCTCGTCAAGAAACAAGGTGTTTCCATTGCCAGAATTTCCACTCACTGGATTTCTTTTGTTTTTCGCACCATTTTGTATAAACTCTAGAAACTGGTGTGTGTGTGTGTGTGCGTGTGTGAAAAATGTCACAGTCAAAGTCACTGATATTAGTGATCCCCCCCCCCCCCCCCCATTTCACCATTTTGATGTTCGATGTGAACATTACCTGAAGCTCTTGACCTGTATTTGCTTTATTTTACGATTGGATTGGATAATTTCATGAACGAGCCATTATACAGGTGTCCCTGTAAAATTAAAGTTTGGTGCTTGAATGTTTGTGAATCCTTTAGAATTTTCTATATTTCTGCATAAATATGACTTAAAACATCATCAGATTTTCACAGAAGTCCTTAAAGTAGATAAAGAGAACCCAATTAAACAAATATTATACATGGTCATTTATTTATTGAGGAAAATGATCCAATGTTATATATCTGTGAGTGGCAAAAGTATGTGAACCTTTGCTTTGAGTATCTGGTGTGACCCCCTTGTGCAGCAATAACTGCAACTAAACGTTTCCAGTAAGTGTTGATCAGTCCTGCACATCAGCTTGGAGGAATTTTAGCCCGTTCCTCAGTACAGAACAGCTTCAACTCTGGGATGTTGGTGGGTTTCCTCACATGAACTGCTTGCTTTGGGTCCTTCCACAACATTTCTATTGGATTAAGGTCAGGACATTGACTTGGCCATTCCAAAACATTAACTTTATTCTTCTTTAACGTTCTTTAGTAGAACAAATTGTGTGTTTAGGGTCGTTGTCTTGCTGCATGACCCACTTTCTCTTGAGATTCAGATCACAGACAGATGTCCTGAAATTTTCCTTTTGAATTCGCTGGTATCATTCAGAATTCATTGTTCCATCAATGATGACGAATCATCTTGGCCCAGATGCAGCGAAACAAGCCGAAACCATGATACTACCACCGCCATGTTTCACAGATGGGATAAGGGTTAGGGTTATGCTGAAATGCAGCATTTTCCTTTCTCCAAACATAACACTTCTCATTTAAATCCAAAAGCTCTATTTTGGTCTCATCCATCCCCAAAACTTTTGTTCCAGTAGCCTTCTGGCTTATATACACAGGATCTTTAGCAAACTGTAGACGGCTAGCAATGTTCTTTTTGTAAGAGTAGTGGCTTTCTCCTTTCAACCCTGCCATGCACACCATTGTTGTTCAGTGTTCTCCTGATGGTGGACTCATGAACATTAACATTAGCCAATGTGAGAGAGGCCTTTAGTTTCTTAGTTACCCCGGCTCCTTTTTGATCTCGCAAACTATTACACATCGTGATCTTGCTCTTTGTTGGTCGACCATTCCTGGGGAGGGTAACGGTGGTCTTGAATTTCCTCCATTTTACACATTCTGTCTGACTGTGGATTGGTGGAGTCCAAGCTCTTTTGAAACACTTTAGAGATGGTTTTGTAAACATTTTACAGCCTGATGAGCATCAACAACTCTTTTTCTGAGGTCCTCAGAAATCTCCTTTGTTTGTGCCATGATACACTTCCACAAACATGTGTTGTGAAGATCAGACTTTGTTAGATCGATGTTCTTTAAACAAAACACTCACTCAGACCTGATTGTCATCCCATTGATTAAAATCACCTGACTCTAACTTCATCTTCAAATTAAACTACTAATCCTAGGCGTTCACATACTTTTGCCACTCACAAATTTGTAATATTGGATTATTTTCCTCACTAAATAATAATAATAATAAAAGAAGTATAATTTTTTTTATCTCATTTGTTTAATTGGGTTCTCTTTGTCTGCTTTTGGGACTTCTACTGATGTTTTTGCTCATTTTTAAGCGGAAATATAGAAAATTCTAAAGGATTCACAAACTTTCAATCACCACTGTACTGTATGTGGGCCATGTGGAGACGAAATTACATTCTGAAACCTTTTTGTTAATAGACTTTAATCATTTATAACTGTTTAAATTTTTTACAATGAACTCTATTTCTCAATTATTTATTAGACCAAAACTAGGAAAATTCCGTTTTTATTACTGCTAATAGTTCTGAACTACACTTTTGGTATCACATCAGTATGAGAATCATTTAAATATTTATACTCTCCCTTAACAAAGAATGGCTTTAACTTTGTGTGTGTGTATTTGTTCAGACAGTGAAAATGGCAGTCTATCAGATTCTGTGAGTATTTGTACAGCTGTATATATTTAATCCGTGTTCGTTCATTATATCATAAAAAAATAAATAAATATTGATTTGGTTTTGTTTTCTAAAAAAAAAAAAAAATTAGAGCGGTGAGGACAGTGAAGATTTGGATCTTCCTCAAGATATAGAAACGTGCCTTCAGATGAATTTGGTTTATCAGGAGGTGCTGAAAGAAAAACTAGCTGACTTGGAGAGGCTTCTTAACGAAAATCGTGAACAGCAGGTTAATTACTTTCACATACATACATAATGTGTGCTTTTAAAGAATGAACGGGTTTAATACACTGATAGATATTAGATAAAAGTGTAAGCGTTTCTGTTTTTTGTTGTTGTTGTTTCACAGAAAGAGCTTGAAGAGCAGGTCTCTGGTCCTGCATATATCAATCCTGGCCTCCCTCATCTCAAACTCTACCTTGGCAGCTTTATGAAACCATATTTCAAAGACAAGCTGACTGGTTTGGTAAGATCTGCAAGTGAATAACTGATTTAAAATGATGTTAAAAAGTCATTTGAAAGGTTGCATCCTTCCATAATACTGATGTGTTGGAAGCGTTTAAGCCTTTATGTTTGTCATTTTCCTGTACAGGGCCCTCCAGCCAATGAAGAAACCAAAGAGAGGTTGAGTCATGGGACCAAACCCTGTGATGAAATGAAAATTAGAAGATGTATGTTCCAGGTTTCGTCGAGCCGAATTTCTTTGTTTTGCTACGTATAGATAAAATGAACGCAAAATTTTGGTTGTCTTTCAGGGGAGCCATGGCAAAAAACGTTGCTGATGAACTCCGTAGCCGCAGACGCTATGAAACGCATGTTGCAGCCCAAACTGTCAAAGTACGCTTAAAAATAAAGTATCTAAAGCGCTAGACATTTCCCTCTGTATTGTTTTGAACTGTGGAACACATTGGCCTCGATGCTTATGGCTTGTTTTCATGTGTCTATAGGATGGAGTACTTAACTACAAAGATGTGTAAAGCAGAAGGTGCTGAAAAAGAAGAACTACAAAAACAAATTGCTCTTTTAGAGAAGGACATCACCGAAATAAGGTTCCTTTAATGAGTTATATCCATGTCTGTTTTTGTTTTGTTTTTTAATTGAAAAGTAAGACCGGAGTACATCTCAGCTGTAGATGGCGTCATTGCTTTGCGTATCTGATTGGAACCACAAAATGAGTTTTCTTCTTTTTGTTAGGAATCTGAATAGTGATCTCACTCAAGTATTTATTCTTGAATTAACTTCATTTTCTCGTGACAGAAAATGTTCATTCTTATGGACTTATTGTTTTGCAGGTCCATGAAAGATGATCAGCTGTATGGGGATCGCCATGATGACCATGATTGGGACAAAATATCAAATATCGATGTACGTCTTGTGCTTCTTGTAATGTATTGATCATTGATGAAGTCACATCCATCTCACAGACTAGTGCTCCTGACTGAAATATAAATGATGGCGGTTTGCTGATTTTCTTTTTTTTTAATCACAGTATTAAAAACATCCAAGTGTAGTAACACCAAAGAAAATCAGAGCAGGTGTAGTTAAAGAAATCGTCTTATTTATGTGTTTCTGGGACACTAGCTGCTGCGTCCAATGCTGCTTTAAACTGAAATGTCACTTTTGAACGTCTCGCGTTAGTAAAATATGCATATGATTATGATGCAGTTTGAGGGCATTCGGCAACCTGATGATCTGATGAGATTCTGGCAGAATTACTTGCATCCCTCCATTAACAAATCGACGTGGAATCAGGATGAGATTGCGAAGCTTGCAGAGGTTGCGCAAGAGCACATGTATCGCCACTGGGAACAAATTGCAGAATCTCTTGGGGTAAGTGTAACGAAAGAAGCTGTTCTGGTGCGTGTGGTCAGTAATGCATTCAGGATTAGACAACTTGGACTTTCATAACACTTTTCCTAGGTGGCTATCGAAATGCAGGTAGAAGAAAATATCATAGATAAAAAAAAGAAATAGCGTTTACAGTCATATCCTGATTTATCTTCTCGCTCTTTTTCTCTTCAGACCGGCAGGACAGCTTTCATGTGTTTCCAGGTATATCAGCGCTACATCTCGAAACAGTTCAGGAAGAGAGAGTGGACTGAAGAGGAAGACCAGGTCTTCAGAGAGCTTGTGGACAAGATGAGGATTGGCAACTTCATACCATATACTCAAAGTACTTGAACACTACTTATTATAAAGCAGCAGAAACAGTGCCTCCTGATAGGCGCTTCTTCTATTAATGGGCGGGTTTTTAAATTCTTTTGTGTTGTATTGATGTAACACCATCATGCTTTTTATTTGTGCATTTTTCATTTCTCCTCAGTATCGTACTTTATAGAAGGTCGGGATAGTTCCCAGCTGAACTACCGCTGGACATGTGTTCTGGACCCCTCGATAAAGAAGGGACCTTGGACAAAAGAGGAGGACCAGGTATGGACAGTAGTTTGGTTTTCGGCTGTCTTTAAACAAGTGAAAACTTTCAAACCCAGATTAGGAGTGGATGGTCAGTTTTAAGCACCATTATAATAACTACACCCCTTGAACTTGAACAGTGAAGAGTGAGTTTTATGTTTAAGGTGTTTTAAACAGCATCCTTAATAGAGCAAAGGCAGCTGACTTGAACATGTAGAATTGTGTTAGTGGGTGTGGTCATTAAAAACGAGAACAAGGTGTTGTTATTTGAGGAGTGTAACCCTCGGTACTCAGTGCTCGCTGAACTGAAGTGCTCTCCCATGTAAGAGTTTCTCTTTACGCTGTGCATGCATTTCGTCGCACCTTGCACTTATTTTTAATGACCACACTCACTGATACTACTCAATCCATACAGGATTACGTGGAGGGTTTTTTTTTTTTTTGGCGATTGTTGTGGCTAAAAATGCTTGACTTTGCTGCGGGTTGTTCGTGCTTTTTTTTTTCTTCTTCTTCTTTTTTGCGGAAAACTACTCGAATTGGCGAAATTGCACAAGATGATTTTGCACTGTCTTTTGCAGTGATATTTGATATGTTGTTTTTTTTTGTGAATTGCACATTGCAATGAGCGCAAGGTAATTCCAGTTGTTGTTGTTGTTGTTATTGCAGTTACTGCTGAACGCTGTGAAAAAGTATGGCTGCAAGGAGTGGTGGAAAATTAGACAGGAAGTACCTGGAAGGACAGACAATTACTGCCGAGACAGGTCTGCAAATACCTCCTTAGATTTCCTCTAGCAGGTGCAATTAAATGAAAGTGAATGTACTGTATAGGAGATTGGTTTGATTCTTAATTGTACTGTTCAAAAAGAATTCTTCACTCAATATCCTCAGATATCTGGATTGCCTCCGAACTGATGTAAAGAAAGGTGCATGGAGTGATGAAGAAGTGGAACTGCTGAAAAAACTGGTAGAGAAATATGGTGTTGGTGAGTGATTACCTTAAAACTGAGTTTCTTTTTTCTGTCATAGAACCTTTCTATCAGTAGCTAGAACTAAACCATACTATTGTTTCTGTACAAACTTGCAGACTAAATAATATTCCTGCTGTTGTCTTTTTTTGTTGTTGTTGTTGTTGTTCACCATAATTGAACAATTACATCAGGTAAATGGGCTAAGATCGCCTCTGAAATTCCAAATCGGCTTGACAGCCAGTGTTTGAACAAGTGGAGATATATGATGCACATGGCTCATGTAAGTATTTGTCTAGTATTAGGTTTTATACCACAGAAGTTCGGAATTCTCAAATCTGATTGGTCAGAAGGTGTTGAAAAGCAGCTCTGAAAATAGCACTGGATCTAATTCATGCACTTATTCTAATGTTGTTATATCCGTTTCTATAGTAACAGTATGACAGATGCTTCACACACTGTAAGGCTGACAATAAATGGGTTTTTAAAAAAATGTTATATGTGAAAAACATTTAATCATTGATATGGTGAAGCTTTCAATAAGGACATATTTATTTACCATTAACATTCAGTGTCAGCACTTTGTAACACTTCTTCAGGACCGATGACTTTCTCTGTAACATGACAAGCTTTTTTTTTTTTTTTTTTCATTTTATTAGCATCAAGAATGAGGAAAAAAGAGAGTGTAATGAGCACAAGACTGTTTGTAGTTGTTTTAACATTCCACAGCATTAAATGTAACTTAGAACAGTGGTTCCCAAACTTTTCCAGGGCAAGGCCCCCCAAATGGCATTAACATTTGACCGAGGCCCCCCTTTTGCAAGATGTCTTTAAAACACATTAAAAATACTGACTTCTGAATATATCCCCCTTTTTTTTAATTAATAATTACATCTTTACATTACATTACATTAGGAATTGTGTGTGTGTGTGTGTGTGTGTGTGTGTGTCTGAGAGTGAGAAAGAGAAAATCATGTATTTATTTTTCACACCAAATTGTTGAGGCCCCCCCGGGCACCCCCTGGTGGCCCCCAAGGGGGACGCGGCCCCCACTTTAAAAACCACTGACTTAGAACATAGTGCTGTTCATTAATTTAATAAAAAATTGTAATCATTGGAAAACTGCTATGGTATAAGAAAAAAATGGGGGATGTGCTGTTCTTCGAAAATCGGGATGGTACCCGTAATGCCACTTCATATCAAGATGCATAACACTATTTATAATTGATTCTTTTCCCCTAAAACATCGCACCCTGTCATTTCATTTCTTACTTATGTTCTAGGTACTACAATATCCTGTACTTTAAAAACATCACACTGTATTTTATTCCATACAGAAAGAAAGTGTAAAGAGAGAAAGAACCAGATCAGTAAAACTTGAGCCACAGTTGAAGAGGAGGCGAGTGAGGCAGGTAAAGCGCCGAAAATTAAAAGAAGAATATGATTTTAAATCTGAAAGCGACACCTCCGAAGATGAAAAGGAGCGAGTGCCGTACATGGACAGCGACGGCGAAAACAAAGTAGAAAATGAAGTAGAAAATGTCTCTTCAGCTGAGGATTGTAGACTAGAGTACGTCCAGACAGACATGAAGGAGTGGATTCCTGCACGTGGGAACAAGCTGGTGTATTCTCCAGGGAACCTGAAGACCATACTGGTAAGGGTGCCCACTGAGGCTGAAGAGAGTGCCAGAGGCTGTGTACGGAACACCGTGCTGGACAATCTGGGGAATCCTGTAAAGACTTATGTTGGTATGGAACCACCCGCTTTACAAGAATCGGTAAGTTTGAGACTTTTTAGGTCAGAAATGCATCGTTTTTTGCTCTTATTATTATCGGAGATAAGTTCTCGAAATCATATTGAAGTGTTTAGATATTCATTTCAAGCACTTAATAACAAGTCGAAGAAAAAAGCTCTCAGGTCTTTTCAACCTAGTTTCTTTTTACTGTATTTTTACTTCCAGAATTCAAGCAATGAGCATGCCATGATCATGGTGTCCGAATGTGATGTTAAACGCTTCCTGAATTGCAGGAGAGCATATGTCTTGAAAGTGGTAAGGTACCTTTATACGGAAGCAAAACACACATGATGGTTTTGTGCTGTTCTAGGAAAAATAATCCACGATGAGGTGCTATGATGCCAAAGTGGATTATTTTCTAATAACAGCACAGTCTTAAGTGTTTTATTCCTCTTATAACACACTTTGTCAAGGATTACAATGTTTTAATTAGTGGTTAGCACATTTGCCCCGCACCTCTGGGGTTGTGGGTTTGATTCCCACCTCTTCCCTGACTCAAACCCGGATAATTCAACAGAGCAATGCAAATATCGCAATAACAAATATCTCCATCCTCCCCCCCCAGAAAGCACGAAAGACTAAAACCAGCTTGTCTTCAAGTACAAATCAGAACGATGCCAAAAATGATGAAGAGGAGGATAAGAGTGAAACGGAAAGCGATCGGAGAAAATGTAAACCTGTCCACAAACGTGTTCCCACCACCAAACTGAGCTATGATCTCATGTTAGCCATTACTCCATGGATCGGCAATGTGATGATGCCTTTATCTTTCAATCAAAGGCGTGCTTGTGAAGGTAATTTTGAGATATAATGATAAAATATCAGTGTCTATCTGTGTTGTGGGAATTGGTTTCTTTCTTCAGCAGTGAAGTTATCCTTGTCTCAATACAGCTGACGTTGTTCGAAAAAGAGCAGCAGATATCCCTCTTCTAAAATCACCTGTGTTTTTGCTTTTTCTGCAGGTGAGTGAAGTGTTTTTTTCTTTCTGAAATTCTGTTATTAGAATGAGTGTTGAAGGCTGGCTGCACTCTAAAAAGTTTGTCGTTTCGAAACAGGCTCTTAAAGTTGATGCTGATGGTTGCAAGAAAGTCATCGAGGCCCGCAAAGACAAAGCGTCCTCGGTAAAGTGTACCTCCATGTAGTATATCAATTATAGCTACTATAGTCATGCTAATATATCCAGATGAGATATCGTCAGTTAATATACTATGTAGTATATTCAGAAAACCTTGGACCTTTTGATATTATGTAGGTTTGCTTCAAATAATCAGCGGAGGTTGCATTTCTTGCTGTCAACATTAGTATAGTACAACTTCTTTAATTTTTTTAATGCCTTCTTGTTCTCTGTCTCACTTGCTCTCTGTTATGTGCTATTCAGATCTGTAGCCTGTAATACCCAGAAAATGTCTAAAATGACTTTTTCTTTTATTATTATTTCCTCTTCTCCTTAGACACCAGTTTCTGAATTGAAACCCTATCCAGGTATTTGAGGTGTCATTTGTGTTTCTTTTCACGTTTATGTGCTGTGGATAAGAGCTGAAAAACCAAGATCTATTGTTATGTTTTAATATCTTTCAGCCAAGAAGCCTACTCCAGGTTCCTACTATCATGTTAAGACCGTATCAGACATACTTGCCGAAAGAACAGCGCAGAAGAAACTTTCTAGGCCCCTGCAGTCCGCTGAGTTTTTAGAACCCCAGCTACTTCCACAGCCAGCCAAAATTGCTCACAGGCCTCAGCAGCAAAGTAAAACAAAACAGGTCATGCAGTCTGCTAGTCAGGAGATAAATGCTACTATGGTACTTCCCCAGACTTTTGTTGTTGCCCAGTCAAATACAGATAACAAAGTAGCCACTTCACATAATGTGGTACAGGGAATTTTACCTCTTCTGCAGTTGGGTACACAAGAAGCATCGAAAAGTCCTCAGCCAGTACAACATTTGGCAGTACCAAAAGAATCTGAGAGGGTGACAGAGCCAGCATCCTGTCCCACAACCTCAGTGTCCACAACTGGACCACCTACAGAGACTTTAGAGGGAGTGCACGCTGCAAAACGCAAGCACAAACCCACAATGAAAGCTCAAGCCTTGATGGACAATGCAAGCGCCCAGAAACAGGCAAGAAACAGGAAGCTAAAGAAACAGGCAGCTAAAAAGCAACAAAACACAGCAACAACAGAAAACAACATAACCCAGACAGTGGCTGTACCACCAAATACTACAGCCTGGATTCTCACCCCTGCTGGTTTAATGCCTGTTGCTGGAATTCAGGTACAATCTCCTGACATCCCTGGTAATCACAACCAGGTGATGCCAACCAAAGTTCAGATGCTATTTCATCCACCTGTCATAGTTAACCAGAATAGTTGTGTTGCACTCAACAATGCCGTGAAGCCAATCAATCCAAAACCTGATTTACCTGGAAATAATAATATATCTCTGACTGCTGGATCAAATCTTGGTCAAAACCCTAGAGCTTCCTCTGTCTCAGACAACAACATTGATTCTTCACGTCATTCTTCTCCTCAAGTTCTACCTGAGACAAATGTGCCAACATCCATTACAGGATCCACAGCCCAAGTTCCCCCGTCTAAAACACCATGGAATCAAAAGAAACCTGTAACTCAGATGAATCCCATGTCATCTCCGGTTCCTGTTTCATCCTCCCCCATGGGAACTAATAAAAACCGTACACCATCGTGTATTTCAGATGCAACTAACAATGTTCCCAATGTCTCTTCAGTGTCTGCTGTCACAAGTACACCTTCTATCCCTTCTGTCCATCCGTTGAACATTTCTGGTCCTGGTACTATTCCAGGATCTCAAAGCCAAAGAATGCCACATCCTGTTTCTCAGGTGCTATTTCAGCACCCAATCATAGTAAACCAAAATGGCTCTTTGGCACTCATCAACCCCACAGGACCCTGCCTAATTACAAATGCTCCACCAACTGCTACAGCAAATGTTACTATGGTTCCAACTAACTCTACAGCACCTAATGTAAATAACAACCTACCAACATCTTCTAATGAGGGTTCTTTGGCACTCAATGTCGCAGAACCCTGTCTAAATACAAATTCCCCTCCAACTGCTACTGCAAATGTATCTAGGGTTCCACCTAACTCTGCAGCACCTAATATTAATAAGAGCCATCCAACGTCTACAGAGGGCTGTATTATATCTCCAGCCTATTCTATAATCTCCACCTCTGCACCCTCTTCTGCTTTGAATGAAACATCACACGCAACTCCACAGTTCGGTTTTGTGAACAGTCCTGTTACGGTCAATGTAGGTGGCCTTCCAACAAATCTGTTGTGTGTTAACACACACATCAGTTCTATGACCACTAGTTGTCAAAAATTGCCTCAAACTGTTGTGGCGCAGAAGGCCCCCCAAGCCAAACGGCGAACTGTTCAGAGATCAGCTACCACATCTAATCCCAGACCCAAAAAAATTACTTTTGACCCTAGCTTGATGTTCTTCGAGCAACCAGATCAAGTGAAAAACTGGTTAAAGGGGAATGATGGAATTACACTGCCTGGTCTGAAAGACAAATTGCCTTATCTTCCCCCATTTGTTACCAGTATCAATACACTGACCACTTTGCTCAAAGGAAGAGATTGTTTGTTGAAGTCAGCAGTGCAGCTCCTGCCTGAAGAACATAAAGACAACACTGAGGAAGAAGCTAAGATAGCTGCTGTCCGTAAAATGGTGTCTGAGAGGTTTAAAACCAACCAAGCGTATTTGCTTCTGAAGGCTCGCTTCTTGTCATGCTTTACCTTACCTGCCCTTTTGGCCACTATAAATCCATGCATAGAGTTGACAGATGCCCTGGATCCGGAAGACAGTATGGGCAAAGTCAAGCCAAAACAGTTTGGAGATGAAGATCAGCTCGAACCATTGGTGAGTTTTATATGGTCATGAAATGGTTACTAAAGTCTTGCAATTTTTGCCCATTTTTGTCATTATATTGTCATTTTAATATAATTAATTTCATTTTTTAGGGGTCTCTTCTGAAGGAAAGTGAATTAACAGCAACACAGTTTCCTGGGAGTAAGCCAAGAAATCAAACGGACAGTCATAAAAATGCTTAGCATGTTAATTATTTGCCTAATTTTATTGTTGTTATAAAAAAATATTTAATATGACATTAATGACTGTTCAAAAGCAGTTCATGTTGAAAGTATATAATGTAAGATTTTGTTCATGGTGCATGGATGTTACATGACAAATTATTTCTCAGAAACTATTTTCGAATAAAATGTTTTAAAATGAATCTTCTCCTTGTGTTGCCTTTTATTTTAGCTGTCAGAATCACTTTTACTGATTGAACCACACTGATGTTAACGGTGATTAGAAGTTCAAATAAAGAATAGAGACTAGATAAAGATTTTGAGTATGTGTTCATATCCACTGCGTGTCACGAGTTAAGCACATTAGCACAACTGAATTGGGAAATAGAGGGAAATGTGAGGAACTTCAAATGACTTGAAAAAAGGAACTACGAATGATTCAGCTCGACTGACGTTTCCTTTTTGTTTCTGATATACTCTAACGAAGTTAGTGCTGTTACCAGTTTCAGTTATGAAACAAAGCTAGAAACAGTCACAGACTATGACACAAGCAATGGCTGATGGACCAAGCGCTGTCGAGTTTGAGGATGATGAAGAGTGTTGGATGCGGCTGGAGGACCACAGAATGCTTCTCCTCAAGACTATTGAGCCTTCACGAATAATACCATACTTAAGACAATGTAGGGTGCTTAATAGTGAGGATGAGGAACAGATTTACAATGATCCAAGTCTGGTCATTAGACAGCGAAAAGTAGGTAGGTAACCTTCACACCACTACATGTTGACATTGTTGTTTTTCTTGTCGTCTTTTTTTTTTTTTAAAGAGGCTAATTGTGTGTTCTCTAGGTGTACTCCTAGATATCTTACAAAGGACAGGTCATAAGGGCTATGTGGCATTCCTTGAGAGTTTGGAACTGGACTACCCTCAGCTGTATCAGAAAATAACAGGCAAAGAGCCGTCGAGGGTCTTCTCAATCCTTGTGGGTAGGTTTGCTATGAGCTAAAATGGGATAATGGTAGATAAATCAATGCCAGCAATAATAATCATAATTATTTATTTGTATAATTAGTAATATGTGCCCATTTGGTTCTCACAATTAAGATACCGCAGGTGAGTCAGGATTAACTCAGTTTCTCATGAATGAGGTGACTCGGCTTCAGAAAGTGCTTCAGGATGAGCGCAAAGCAAGACTGGCGGCGTCTGCACGTATAGCCGAGCACGCTGACACCATACGCCGGCTGCAGACACGGGAATGTGAGCTCCACAAACAGCAAGAGCGTGTACAGCGCATGCGTGAAGAACGGGACCAGATGTGGGAAAAGGCACGGCACTTGAAGGATGAGAATTACAAATTGATGAGAGACATGAACCGACTGAGTGAGGAGAAGAATTCTGCTCTCATGTGTAATCGGGACCTACAGCTGGAGGTTAGGCCATTTAAGAATGTATGACCAGTAGGTCATACGTTGCATCTACAGTATGTGTGTGAAGTTTTTAATCAAGTAGTGAGAGTTTTTCTATTCTCAATCAGATCGAAAGGCTGAAGCACAGCTTAATGAATGCCGAGAGCGATTCAAAGCTTCAACGTAAACGTACTATTACCCTGAAAAATGCTATGGAGCAGAGGCCTAGCCAAGAAATGGTGTTGGAGCTTCAGAAAGAGAATGATCTTCTCCGAGCTCAAGTGCAGGAGCTTCAGAGCTCTTCCCAGGTAAAATAGCTTTTTTTTTTTTAAAAAAAAAAAAAAAAAAAAGAGAGAGAGAGAGAAAAAGAAAAGGCTGCACTCATACAGTAGATCTTGTTAAGTCGAACTGACTACCTAGGCCAATGATTTTTCCATCAGGTCCAAATCCCAACAGATAATGAGAAGCCAAACATTGAGTCACTGGAAGATTTCAAGCATCAAAGCCAGGCACATGAAGAACTGGTCAATGAGCTTTATGAATTACGCAGGGAGCTACACGACGCTGAGGAGCTACGAGATAAGGTTTGTGTAAAAGGTTTACAATTTTTTTTCATGAGCGTAGCTCTCTATATGAACATAGTCAACAGCGAACTGTTTGCTTGCTTATTATGCAAATGTCATGTCTGCAGTACCTGGAAAGGAAGGATGAACTGGAACTGAAGTGTGAGATTTTAAAGAAAGACTCAAAAATGTACTGCATTCGAATGGAGGACATTTTAAAGCAGCTGGATGAAGTCATTAAAGAACGAGACAAGGTGATAAAATGACATTTGTAACCCTGCTTTGTGTTTGCATTGCACTCGTATCACGTCGAACATGAACCATGTACATGTTTATATTATGCTGTAAAGGCCTCCTTTTTTTTCTTATTAATAAGGCAATTTCTTCACGAGAAGAGTACCATCAGGAGAACTGTAAAAACCTTCAGGACAAGGACCGTTACCGCAAGCAGCTCCGAGAGATGGGAGAACGTTACGATGAGCTCCAGGTCCAGCTCTTCCGCGCTCAAGGAGAAATTCTTGCTCTTCAAGCAAAACTCCGGAAACAGAACCACTTCCACAAAACACTAGGGGTAAGCCTTTTATGCAGAACGCAATCACTCTTTTGCCATATGACATAACATGGTTTGCTCAGAAGTGGGAAATAACAGTTACAAGTACAATTCCTGAGTCTAATTTTTAAGTACCTGTACTTGTATTAGGTAAAATAAAAACTTTGATTGGACTTTTATTTTGCTGCATTTCATAAAGAAAAATCTCATTTCTCTAATCACATATTTGTAAAGTCATAATGGGACTTTTTCCACATCAGTAAAGCTCAGAGTCGATTTAAAATTCTTTAATCAGTGTGCTGCTATATACTGTATACTTTGTATTTATCAAGCTTGTGATTATGTACGTAATTATCATGCTAGCTAACATTTGAGAGATTAGCAATGAAGCTGTTGCTATTTAGCCCTAGCTAATATTTTCCTGTTTGTTTCTTGATGAAAAGGAAACTAATTTACCATCAGTAACTAAAATCATTGTGTGATTTCAAGCAGACGTTTTCTTCTACAAGTGCTTACATACTATTAGTAAATGTTTATTTTAACTTGAGTGAAGAATTTGAAGCTGAAATTATTATTATTATTATTATTATTATTATTATTATTACTACTACTACAACCACTAGAGGATTTATTTAAATGTGTAATTGCACTATTCCTTGACTAAATAATTTGGGTACCACTTCTGGATTTTGGCTTTGATTCTGTGTATCACGATGTGATTTAAGTGTATGTCTCTGACTTATGACAAAGTTGGATCATTTATTCATAGCGATCAGACATTTTGTATAGTCACTCAGTACTAATATAATATAGTATAATATTATAATATCATCTAATTGCCCCCCCCCCTCCCCCCTTCTCTCTCTCTCCCAGAGTACAGAAGGAAACTCTTTTTGGAGCACAGTGGAGGTTAGTGTGACTTTCTTCTCTTCATAATATCATTCAACAGTGATTCAGAGAGCTGAATAAGGCAGAATGAATGGTTTTGAAAATATGGATCGTATCACAGTCACAGCAGCTTGTTCCTGTTTTTGCTTTTGCATGAGAAATGATTGTGTGAATGATTTTTTTTAAAGCTTATTGTAACATCATTAAATGTAAATGTCAGTTCAGAGAGCTCACTAAGGTAGACAGAAGAGTGGTTCTTCATTTAAAAAAAACCCAACAACGAATCACACCCCAGTTCCAGCAGCTTGTTTCCCCATTTTTTTTGCTTTTGTTTGAGAAATGACTCTGCTTTTTTCTCTTTAGCTAAAAAGCCAAACAAGTGAGGAGGATTTCAAGGAGAGAGATGAGAAAGGTGCTTTCTACTTCTATTTTCTGCAATATATTTTATATTTCTTTCCTGTATTTAATATATGTTCTTTCTTATTGGTTTATGTCTGTAGCTGGTCTTCATTTGTACTGCTCTGCTTTTTTTTCCATAAATTCTGTTTGAAGGATGTCTATCAATTTAACAAACACAGAATTTGAAACGTTTTGAAACATTTTTGCTTCTAGTTGTATCAAAGGCAGAACTAGTCAGACCAGACTTACCACAAAACCTAGTTCCTATAATTTTTTTTCTTGGTTGGTTCGTTTCATGTTGGTTGGCATTTACTTTTCATTTTTGACCTCAGGTATAAGTGATGGTTCCCAAAGCCCAACCTCAGGGGAGTACAATGTCTGCATAAGTATTACAGACCCATGTACTTCAGATGCCAAGGAAGACAGTTTACGAGTAATACAAGACCCAAATCTATTCAAAGTTCTGAATTTTAATTACAAAAACTAGAATAATTACATTAAAAGCTACATTAAAACTACAATAATTACATTAATTATATTAAAAGGGGAAATAAGCAAGACTGTTTTGCCTATATTTTAATATGGCTTAATTTACAGGAGAGGATGTTCACTGAGGAGGAACTGTCATCCAGCTACCCACCCAGGCCGAGATGCAATTTTTATTACAGGAGGTTGGTATACACATTTTCCGTGACGTCACTGTGTCTCCAGCGAGACTGACACATGTGCTGCTGTGATTTTGCAGTGGTTTTTGAAATAATCTCACTTATTTGAATAAGGTTCAAGGTAAGTTCACTATCCCCACCATCCGGAGCCATTTTTAACAGTTTCTTCTCATGACAGGAAACGTGCCTTGAGAACAAAAACTACTGTTAAAGACTGTGCTAAAGAGTGCACACAGTGCGTTTTGGACAACTCCAGTGTGAGTGATAACACAGACACAGACGGGATTTGATATAAGCCTGACCAGGAGACGACATTTTGCACTGCCAAATGACCCACAGCAACCTACAGAGAAGACTGGAGACCATCAACCCCTATCAAACCAATTATAACCTTGGAATTATTGATGACATTGAATCTTAAAACAGTGCAATATGGTCAATTGAAACATGGTGTTTTGGAATTTCCTTAAAATTTTAAGCATTTAAATACATACAGACCTATGTGTTGAATTTAATAGAAATGTTGTTACACTAAGCTTATTGAGTTTACATGTATTAGATATTAGCTGCGTAAGCCAGTACATAAGCTTGGTCAGTCACAACTAGAAGAAACTGCACTGGTCTCTGTTTTGACGATTGTCTGAAGATCCAATAAACCTCTCTTCTCTTAAGTTGTGTGCCTCCACGTCGCTCAATTTTCACCAGAACCTGGGATTGGAGACCATTCAAATCCAACAAACACCATTCCACAGCCTTCTCTCTTTTCTGTTATGTTTCAAGACCCAACTGCCTGCAAATACTATGACGTCAAATACTGCCAGCTCTTGACTAATTGACTTTTTTTTGTGGCAGGGGTGAGTCCAGAGAAACATATAGGTACTGCACTCTCTACCCACCCCATGCAAATCTGGAATGCAGTGGTCACCAACCTTGTGCCTGGAGATCACTACATTCCTGAATACTTTAGTTCCAATCATAATCGTGCCCAGCTGACCATCTAATCATTGCATTAAGAAATTCTTGATCAACTAAAATAGGCGTGTGTTTTTTTGGTTGAAGATGAAACCTGCAGGAAGGTAGATCTCACGGAAGAGGGTTGGTTACTTCTCTAATATCTAATGTTTGTGGTAAATGAATTAGATTTTATGCTTCTTCTTTTTTTTTTTTTTTTTAAATATACATCTACAAATTGATTGATGTACAGACTTCATTCAATATAATGTTTATGGGACCTTTATACTTGATGGGTGATTCCATGATTGGTATTCCACATTTTTGTGTCCCACAGCATTGAACGTTCACTTGACCCTGTTACCTGAGCACATTCACCCCAATGAAATATTTGGAATGTTCCACATGTTCACCAGTATCCAAATTTTCTGAAGGTCATGGGAACATTCTTTTTCTTGATTTTCAATGATATTGTAATATTGATTGACAAGGTCACTGAAAGTAAACCAATATTTTAGAAAGACTGTAATGTCCTCATGCTAGTTAACCACATTTTGTGTATTTGCCATTCAGCAAAGAAAGCTTGAAAGAAAGTTTGGGGGGAAAAAAGAAGAGGCCTTTTCTTAGAACTAATGTTGAAAAATATAAAGTTACTTTTGTAAGAGTTACAAAGGCTAAATGGCACCACAATCGTAAAATCACCGTGATACAAACAATCTATTTGTGCTAATTATGATGTACTACTGGGTGGCACAGAGGGTAGAATCCGGTTTAATCCGGCTACCGTCTGTGTGGAGTTTCTGTGCATGTTCTCCTATCTGTGTATGTTTCCTCTGAGTTGTCTGGTTTCCGCCTACCTCCCAAAAACGGCTAAGTGTGAATGGGTGCATATGATGCCCTGTGATGGACTGGCATCCCACTCAGCATGTCTCAGGATCCAAAGCAACCCTGACCAGGATAAAGCCGTTACTTAAAATTAATAAAAGACTTTCTTTACCACCTCAGCACATGTACCCAGTAATTACACAGTAACTCCCTGCTACACAAAAATGAATGTCTATCTTTTTTAATTAATTACCTCAGACCGATGACCCCCTGCCCTGCCGGGCACGAGGATGCTTAGAGTACCATTAAGAGAAATGAGTATGTTGTGCAGCAGGTAATGTCCTTGTTGTGGTTTTACTGAGGACATGCTGCTCCACCTGCTGGTGCGCGCTTACACTTTTTTAATCACCTACTGGAAAGAAGAGGTGAAGACTATCCTTGTGACAGGGAAGATGATGGGAACAGCACTGGTGATAAATATGAAGATGATAATGCTAATAATGATGACGCATGTTCAGGGCACAATAAGCAGAATGGTACAGAGGAAAGGAGGGACGAGGATTATTTTTGTGACAGGGAAGATAAGGCTGGAGACAGGAACACTGCAGATGAAGATGAGGATGAAGATGAAAGTTCAGGGCACAATAAGCAGAATGGTACAGAGGAAAGGAAGGACCAGGATTATTCTTGTGACAGGGAAGCTGAGGGCTCAAAAGGCTGACTGGAAGTGCTGCCTATGAAAATCATTTTGAATTTCTTTGGCTCCCATCCACAATCTAAACATGTACATAAATAAATTAAAAGAAAACAAATAAAAATGTTTGAAATATTAAAACATTCATGTATAATCAGTTCTTTTAATCATTTCATTAATAGGACATCTATTTTTTTTTTTAAAGAAAACCATTCAATCCAGTACGGTTCATTTTGACCCCCTTTATGCATTCGTCAAGGTTTTTTTGGTTCATGCATTGTAGGGTTAAATAATCTAAAAAAATCTAAAAAGGTGTACATCATACCTGACACCTAGATGAACACATTACAGTTGGCTTTGTGACTGTAAGTCATTCCCTTCAAATGCTATTCAGCTTTAAATTGTGGTATATTTTGTGTATGGGCCCATTCTGTACTGAAATTCATTTCTGATTTACATATGATTTAATAGTTTATTTTAATAAATATCAAAAATCTAAAAGGTGTGTGTCATACCTGACACCTAGATGAACACTTTACAGTTTGATGTGTGACTGTACATCATTCCCTTCAAATGCTCTTCAGCTTTAAATGATGGTCTATTTTCTGTATGAGCCCATTCTCTCGTGAAATTCATATAAAATTTACATGTGATATAACAGTTTATTTTATTAAATATCAAAAATCTAAAAGGTGTGCGTTTTAGAAACGTGTTTAACAATGTCGTGTGTAACTTTAGAGACGGTCCCTTAATTTCCGCATATCTGCGAATGTCGAACTTCGCGCGTGAAGCCAACTTTATGGGAGTCCTTGTCACCATGGCGACGGGGAAACGCTGGAGCTGTTAGCCTGGAGA
Source organism: Ictalurus furcatus (assembly GCF_023375685.1). Classification (NCBI taxonomy): domain Eukaryota; kingdom Metazoa; phylum Chordata; class Actinopteri; order Siluriformes; family Ictaluridae; genus Ictalurus; species Ictalurus furcatus. The sequence continues at coordinate 7,295,852 of NC_071276.1, forward strand.
ATGGATTTACTTTATCAGGACGTTTAAAACTCACCTGTCAAATCAACAACAACAACAATAATAATAATAATAATTTAAAAAACACGAACGAGGAGCTAACGTTTTTCCTGCTCTCAAAATTAGCGACGTACTTCTCATAGTATCTCATTATTTATCTAACGGTTTAATCACCGCCGCACGTTGTTAGCAGGTTAGCTAAAATAGCTAACATTAGCTAGAGTTAGCCACTGCACTAGCCATGGCTGAGATTCGTGTCGTTCCGAGCGGAAAGATTTACCGACAACTGTTTGACGCTCAGGTAAGATGATATTTTAGAGGTATTTTAAGGGTACTTCACTTTTATTTATTTATTTATTTACCTAGAGAACGCAGTGACGCATGATAAGGTTATAGCTCGATACCTAATAGACAGTGCTTGGCACTAGCCAAGTTATTGTGTACAAATTTGGAAAATCTCCAATAGTTTCTATTCTAAAAGGTAAGTATTAGTTAATCATTTCTCTAGGAGTACAGCAGGACAACAAAATAAAATAAAATAAAACAAACAAACAAACAAACAAAAAACCAACATCATGTGCTACACTTTACGGCCAAAAGTTTGTGGACATCTGACCATCATACACCTATGTGTGTTTGTAGAAAATCCCCATTCCAGATTTAATCCCCTCTCTTTGCTGTTATAATAACCTCCACTCTTCTGGGAAGGCTTCCCGCTAGATTTTGGAGCATGGTTGTGGGGATTTGTGATCATTCAGCCATAAGGTCGAGCGGTGATGGTGAAGAGGCCTGAGGTGCAGTTCCAGTTCATCACAAAGTTGTTCAGTGGGGTTGATGAGGTCAGGGTTCTGATTGATTTCTTAGTTCTTCCACTCCAGTCTGAACAAACCATGTCTTCATGGAGCTCACTTCGTGCTCAGGGCCTCTTAGTTCCATTGAAGGGAAATTGTACGTCTACAGCATACAAAGACAGATTTATACAGTTGTGTGCTTCAAACTTTGTGGCAACAGTTTGAGGAGGAACCACATATGGGTGTGATGTTCAGGTGTGTCTCTCTTTCTCATTGTCTTTCTGTCTCGTTCTCTCTCTCTCTCTCTCTCTCTCTCTCTCTCTCTTTCTCCCTGCATCGCTGTCTGTGTCTTTGGGCCCAATGTACATTTCAATAAATATTATCATAGTTCATGTTATAAGAAGACAAGAGTAGATTAGATTCATGTTAGTGTGTTAGTGTTGGCGGATGATGAATTAGTTGTTGTTTTTTCTCTCTGTAGGCTCACTTGTCTCTGTCTCTTCATGAGAGGAGGAGGCAGCGTGCTGCACATGCAGGTTGTCTGAGTGGCGATAACACCGATACTGGATCCCATCAGCATCCTTTAAGGAGTCAAACTGAGCAGTGCTCTGAGGACACCATGAGGTACAGTACAGTGGTAACTCTCTTGTTCATGATTGATTATAGATTGTCTCACTGTGAGGTGGTAATACACCCTGGCTCGATTGCAGGGCACAATGCACACACACTCACACAATCATTCACACAGACTATGTCGTGCATATTTGTAGTATGTTTTTGTAGCAGGTCAGGATCAAACCAGAGATCCTGGACCCCTGCTGCGCCACTGTGCCACCCTAACTGAAACTGTGACGGAATAAATGAACATTCCCTATATTCTCTTATATGTAATATGCTCCTTGGCAGAAACCAGCTGTTTTCAGGAACGAAACCTGCATTAAGTGTAGACCAGGATGATCAGGAAGAGACCACAGGACTGCCTGACCGTGTCGGTTGGTAGAGTTCATGAATAATCTTAAAACATGGATCACATTCATGTTGTTTTATGGGGCAATAACAGTCGACTCTTTTGCAGTTTCGGAAAAGTCCGGCTCAGACATCATTGAGCGACTCATGGAGAAAAAACAAAGGGAGCACATGGAAGCTGTCACTCAGCTCCAGAGGGATCTTATTGAGCTCAGTGCGGTATGTAATATATGTATATACAGTATCTCACAAAAGTGAGTACACCCTTCACATTTTTGTAAATATTTGATGATATCTTTTCATGTGACAACACTGAAGAAATGACACTTTGCTACAATGTAAAGTAGTGAGTGTACAGCTTGTATAACAGTGTAAATTTGCTGTCCCCTCAAAATAACTCAACACACAGCCATTAATGTCTAAACCGCTGGCAACAAAAGTGAGTACACCCCTAAGTGAAAATGTCCAAATTGGGTGCAATTAGCCATTTTCCCTCCCCGGTGTCATGTGACTTGTCAGTGTTACAAGGTCTCAGGTTAGTGTTACAAGGTCTCAGGTGTGAATGGGGAGCAGGTGTGTTAGATTTGGTGTCATTTCTTCAGTGTTGTCACATGAAAAGATGTAATCAAATATTTACAAAAATGTGGAGATACTGTGTGTATATATATATATATATATATATATATATATATATATATATATACACACACATGAATATGAAAGTAATTTCAGTACTGTAGATTCAACGGTTATTATATTACTGATGCTTGCCTCATATTGCATGTCTAATTTAATAGCTTTCTCTCTGTTTTGTTCAGGGTTATGAGTCATTGTTGAAAGAGACTGGGGAAGATTTCCTTCTCAAACTGTCAGAATATGATGAGGAGGTGGAGAGATTGATGCATGGTGGTGATTTAGAAGCCTTGAGCTATCAGGTGATATAGTATGGATTGCCATTGATCTTCCACCCGACACGTTGTTGGAATTGTGAGCTTGTTTGGAAACTTACAATCGTAATTCTCACTCAGGATCTACACAAGATTTGGAACTCTGTGAGCCATGAGTTTGCTATGAGGAGAAATTGTATCCAGGAGTTGGATGAGTTGCTTGTCAAATATGAGATTGAACGAGCAGCAATGGTAGAATATCAAAATGGAATTCTTATTCTCATCAAGTACAGACTTGGTGTATCTACAGTATATAATGTATAACTTGCCTATGTTTTCTAGATAACTGCAGTGCTTAGGAAATACACAATGACACTTGAAAAAATCAGTTATGTGATGCCCGGTGATGTCCACCGTCTAATTAATAATGAAGCTATGGTAGGTCACTTTTTTTTTTTGGAAAACAAAATCATTGTTCTATTAAGCATCCTCTGTTAAATTCATTGTGTCTTTTTTTTTTTTTTTAAATAGATGATGAATCAAGCATTACTAGCAAACAGACGAGCTTTAGCCAAACTACAGTTGAACCTGATGGAGAAAGATTTGCAGAAAGAGGTTCTTTACCACATGAGATGGGAGACAAAGCTTCAGGACTGGAAAAAAATGAAGGTTGTTACCGCAGTAAGCCAGTTTAAGTAAGTCCATTGCAAGGCAGGGCTCTTAAAGCTAGTATGCGTTAACATATCAAATCTAGAAAGAAAAAACTCTGTAGTGTTACTATGCTTGAAATCATACAAATCAAGGAAAAAACACAATATAACGACTTATTATTCATTTCCAGAGACTTCATGAACAGCCCTGAGATTCAAAACCCCAAAAATGTACAAGACACTTTAAGCACCATGCGGACAAAACAAAAAGTGTACAGTGAGCAACGCCTCAAAATCTTAGAGCAAGTCAGGTTAGGAATTCAATATAGTATTGCGGAATTTCAAAATACAGATCATTCAAAGGTGAACATCATTTAAAAATTCGCTTCTTTTGTTTCTACTTAAAGAAATATGACCCCACCAAACTGCTCGAAATCATCCACTGCTGAATGGTACTCCTCTTTATCTTCAGTTAATGAGCAAATTGGTAAGAATGTGCTACTATCCACACACACACACACACACACACATATGCATATATATATATATATATATATATATATATATATATATATATATATATATATATATATATATATATATATATACACACACAGTACTGGTCAAAAGTTTGTGGACACTCTACTGAAATGTTTCTCATGATCTTAAAAACCTTTTGATCTGAAGGTGTAAGATTAAATGTTTGAAATCGGTGTTGTAGAGAAAAATATAATTGTGCCATTCATTTCTTTCATTAGAAAACCAACATGTTATTTACAAAAAAATACTTTTTTTTAAATGGTTGATTTGGCGCGAAATATTCCGAAAAGCAGCCAATAAGAGTCCAGCGTAGGTGTGAACTCCTTTAATACTGTTTAAAAAGCATCTCAGGGGAATTCCTCAAGAAATCAGTCGAGAAAATGCCAAGAATACATTTCTGGAAAGTCTCGGCAAAAAGCGTGTCTACTTTGAATATTAAATAATCTTGATTTATTTGAGATTTTTTATCACAACATAATTCCCATAGTTTCATTTGTGTTATTCCAGAGTTTTGATGACTTTATTATTATTATTATTATTATTATTATAAAATGTGGGAAAAAAATGTAAATAAAGAATGAGTGTTTCTAAACTTTTGACTGGTAGCGTATATAATATAATTATATTTCTAATTAATTTACTGACTTTGTGATTGTTTTGCACTTTTTTTTAGATCGCATGCACACTGAGACCTTGACAAAACTGCATGAATATTACGAGAATACCTGGCAAGACTGTTCTCTGGAAGTTGAACGCTTTAAGGTTTGCATAACTTTTGGGATTTTATGTTTTAGTATTTCATTTAATTGTATGAATTGAAAGCAGAATAAACTTGCATCATGGACTCGCACAGAATGAACTCTCTACCTGCGGACTCACATCAGACGAGATACAGGAAATCGTTAATTGTGAGATGGTGCCTCTTATTGGCAAGTGCCAGACCCAAGCAGAGGAACGTTTAGCAGCAATGGAAGTAAGTTAAAATGAAAATATATCGTGAAACCTCATGCTGTGTGTTTGATGTTTGATGACCATTTAAAATGAAGCCATGTTTAATACTGTGCATTACAGAAAGCACGTGAGGGTTTGGCCAAAACTGCTGCATTCTTGAGTAAGTCTTTGTTCGAGTTTGCACGTGGGGCTGCTAATGTCTGGGAGATGCACAGTGCAGGTCTGCAGAGGAAAGAGCAGCAGCTGCAGAATTATCTAGAGGAAGTCCGCAAGAACTATGAAGAAAAGAATCAAGTGAGACTTGAGATAAACGTGTGCCTTGAGATATAGTTCTGTAAAGTTCAAGTAATCGAGGAAAGATCGTAAACCTGTGAATTTGACATCTGATGATGCAGATGCATGTCTTTTCTTTTTTTTTTATTGCCTATGGTTTGTAGAAAAAAGAGGCTCGGTTGGATGTGATGATGGACAAACTCCGGCAGGAAAGCACAGAGGAGGCCCTCAAAGCTGCACTGGAGCAAATACTTAAGTTTTTAGAGGAAATTAAAGAAGGGTAATTAGAAAAGGATTGGTTTATGTCTGTGTTGTAATCACCGTAGGTTTATCTTACATCACATTTTTCTACTTTCACAGGTATGTCAATTTCTATAAGGAAGGTGTTGATACAGTGGAGCGTTATCCTATAATGGTCCTAGAAGAAATCCACGCATACAGCGTAGCAGTCAGTCGATACTTCAGCGTCAAAGAAATATACAGTCAGGTACAGTTCAAGCCATCGTTTAGTTAAAATGTAATTATTAAGTGGGGCTTTGAATAATTCAGTGTCTTGTTTGGATACTCTAGGACCCAGAGGAGCTTCAGATACTTTATCCTTCACTTACCCTGCGTGAGTCAGAAGGTCTTAATGTCGTTTTTCATTTATCAAGTGGTACGCATTTAATAATACGCATTTACGTACTTGATCTCCCGCTATTCTGTCTTTCCTAGGTGCAAGTTGCATAAAGAAGTCGCCGCCCTCAGTAAATCTTTCCCCAAATGCTTTCCAGAATGTTACTCCTCAAGCACACACTCCTGATTTAGCCCACGCTGAGGTACATGTTTGTGCACACTTCTCTCCACCTGTTGCTTTACTTACCTTTTTAAAAACATGGTATCTCTCTTTTTTTTTTTTCTTCTTTTCTAGGAGAATATTGATTATTTCTCACAGGAGCTCAGAGACTCTCAAAGCGAAACTTTCACAACAGTAAAGGGAAACGTCTACAGCTGCCCCGTAATCCAGTGTGATGACGCAGAAGAGCATTTGAACGTTATGGAAGTGGAAGCAGTTTTGTATCCAGAACGCCTCATAGTGGAATTACAAAGAGAGTAAGATGAAAATTTTCAAAGCAACAGAGTAATAACGTGTTAAGCACGTGTTATTCCACTACCCGAGTCTGACTTGTGTCCCAATGTCACAGTGTGAGAGAGAAATTCTTTAATCACCTTGAGGAGAGGAGCCAGGAGGTTCTGAATCACACAGTGGTCATCATGGACACCAAGAAAGAGAAGCTAAAGTCTGAACTGGATCTCCGCCTCCATCTCCATCAGCCTCGAGCCAAGAGGATTGAGATGGACATTCACAATGTCCGAGCAGGTGTGATGAAATTCTGTTATGTGAACGTTTCGTTTGTTTTTTGAAAACCTGTTTGTCTGTTTGTGAACGGTGTCTATCGTGCCACCAGCTGAACTGATCTTGCATGAAGATCGTGTGGATCGACACTGCAAAGGCATTCTACAGGCTCTAGCTGATTTGCGAACCGACTTCGACAACCTCCAGGAGACACGGCGCAAACTAAATGAAGACTTTCGTACTAAAATCCACAGCAAGGAGGACACATTATACACTGCTACCAAGTCTTACACGTAAGTACTTCTGATTGTATGTTTGGCCGTGCACTAATACACTGGTTTTTCTGTTCCATGTTTTATCTATGTGCTTATGTGCATTTTAACAGGCTGGTGAAACTCAGTGCTTCAGTACAAAGCAGCTTGGCTGAACACATGAATGGCATCCAGGAATTACAGAGGCAATTTAGACAAAATGTGGAGATCAAATTTGAGGGCCTTAGAGAGGCCAATGCACAATTAATGAAACATTTCAAGTAGGTTCATAATGTTTTTCTTCTTTTACTTTGGAAACACCAGGAATCAAATCTATGACCATTCTCTTTTCTTTAAAGGCTGTTTGTCGAAGGAGGTAATTTTACCCCGAAAGAGATCGAGAAATACAGAAAGCATCTACAGAAGGTGGCTAAGCGCATTGACTCAGCTGACGAGGCTCTAATGCTGGACATGAAGGGCACAGAGTCCAAATACCTGGACCAGGTACAGTACACAATATGCAGTGGCTTACTGAATAATAATTCTACTCAATCGTTTACTAAATATTAAATGATCAATGTAAGCAGTAAAAGTGACATTTTTGTTACTCCGGTCAGGCCAAAGAGGTCATCAGTAAGTTTGAAGAGAAGCTCCAGTTTCTGAAAGTGGATCTAATGTTTCTTGAGAAAATCCAAAGTGTACTCACAAACACCCAAGTCCAGATTAAAGCAGAGGTACTTTAAACATTTTGTTGGTTGTTAGGAATTCTCTCCCACCAGTATTAGTCTAACGAAATATGCTTGCAGGCCATGAAGAGCAACACTCACAAAAAAATGATCAGCACCGTGATGAGTAAACTGAAAGATAAGCTTGAAGCCTACACCCAGTGCTGTCCGGATAACAGGGTAAATTCTGCTTCTGTTGATCACAAGCACGCCTTAAGTATGGAAAGTATATGTAATTCGAATGGACGGTATGTAAATACTTCAAACGAATGTGTTACAGGTAACATCTGGTGACATTTCTGGTTTAACATCTACCCTGATAGAAGAACTCAGAAAGAGAAGTCAATATCTAGACTGTTATCTGGTATGTTAGTGCACAACTACTCATTAGTAGTCTGTATTAAAGTCTGTTCTATGAAGATGATGAGGATAATGATTATGGTCAACTCATCACTATGATCATCATCATTGTCAATATTATTTGACCACAGGACCCTTCTATGGCTGTTCCACTGCCTGACGCTCCTCTGCAGGGGGCATTTGCCGTGGCAGCTCGTCCACGGTCCCGTAAGCAGGAGCAGGTGGGAAGCCCAGCTGCAGATCCCCTTCTCCAGCCCAGCTGCATGGGAGGTGCCTTCATGGACGACAAGGCTGTAGAGGTGGTCAGAGGACTGCTAAGGTAAAGAAAAAAGCTTAACAACAGAATTTGAAGAAAGATATTTCTTCACATTTACATGATTTAAAAATAAGAATTCGACACTACTAATTCAACAACAGCTAACTCAAATCTCTTAGCTTCCGCTTGGTAATTTCTAAACACCAGTACTGCTTTTTTTTTTTTTTTTTTTTTTTCTTTTTCTTTGGGGTTTCAACATTTTGGTAATGCCCACCCAGAAGGGAAACAATGTTTTTCAACTCAAAATGAAACTGAAAAAAAGGAAGAAGTGGTTCAAGACACACATTACACAAGATATATTTTCCCCCCCAAATTTCAGGATAAGCAAATCTCAAACCTGCCAAGATGCCAGTGTAGGTCTTAAAGAGGCAAACTCAGCAACAGTAACAGGTACACCAATGTTTTCTTCAATCCTCTGAACGGCTTGCTTGTTTCACAGTGTGTAACAGTAATTGTTTACATGCACACCAGTAGTCTGCCAGTCAGAGCAAGATATGATCACATAAACTGCACGGTTTGACAGTTAAAATTTGACTAAATTCTTACCTAAGCTTATACAACTGACACTTAAACATTTTCTCTGAGATTTTGTCCACTTCCTGAAGCTTCCAAAACCAACAACCTTGCAGTATGTTTTAAAAAAGGGAGTATGTGGCATGTAGATATGTCATAACATGGGCATTACACATTGTAGTTGAGTCAGATTATTCCTGGTGTTCATGTAAACGTGAGAATAAATGAATAAATCTTTTGGTTAGGTCTCATTTCTTAGAGAAATGAGTTAAGCTATTGCGTGCATGTAAACACAGCTGTTGTGGTTTCGTTTCTAACCCATCAGCTCCTGCCAGATCAAGCTCTCCTCCAGAGTCAGTTAACTCACAGAGGTCAGTTTTCACCTCACCACAGCTCATTTTCTATCAGACATTATTAAAATGTTCTCGGAAGATGCTTTCACAGGCAACATCGTTGTTCTATGTACTTCTTTGAGGAAAGTATTGAGTTAATATCAGTCAACATTTGAACTTTTTTTTTTTCTTTCAGCGTAAGGAGGTTGACCAAACCCACTCGGTTCGATAAGAAGTTTCAAGTGTTCGGCCCTAAACCTGATGAGCAACAGGAAATGTAAATGTTAACATGTTTTATATATATATATATATATAGAGAGAGAGAGATAGATACACTTTACTCATAGTAGAATATATTATGGTAACAGAAGGCTTTTTATTAAGCGGTGGGTAATTTGCATTCTTTCAGCCTCACTTTTAAGGGTTTGATCAATAACATTCTGTGGGAAGCCAACGACCTTCTCCTTCAGGCGGCTGAGGTACGCCCGGCTCTTTGATTATAGTACAAATAATAAGCGCTCGAATGTTGTGAACAAATTCAGATTAAGTCGCTTCACTTTCAGGACTTCTACAAGAAGAAGGAGCGCCGCTCGGTCAGCCGTCCTCAGTATATTCAGGAATCTTTTGAGCTGTGTGCCGAGGACTTGAACAAAAGGCTCCTTGTCTACCAGAGTCAGTCTCACGAGTACCACCGTGGCTGTGTACAAGGTGAGCCTCTCCCTTTCATGATGCTAAATAACTAATTCAAGCTTTTATAATCTCTAGACTTTGGATTGTAACAGATCACTGGGCAGATAGTTCAGAATGTGAAAATTTTCATTCCTACCAGGAAAAGTATTTTACCATAGATTTATTCAAGCTACACTGCCTGCCTGTCTCATTCCCAGTGATTACTGTAATAATGTTTAGCACTGGTATATGTCACTGAAGCGATATAACTCATCCTGTGCACTTTGCTGAGCCAGTGAAGGATTTTCTTTCTTATGTTATTTTAGTGATACATTTTGGAATAGTTATTTGTGGCCAGGAGTCCATGAAAGCACAGCTGGGCCTCTCTGGGAGGGAAGAACACCATTCTTCTCTCCTGGACACTACCCATCAAAAGTTTAGACACACTCATTCTTTATTTACATTTTCCCCCCACATTTTAGTATAATAATAAAGTCATAAAAACTCTGGAATAACACAAATGAAACTATGGGAATTATGTTGTGATAAAAAAAAAAATCCAAAATAAATCAAAATCATTTAATATTTTATCCTCAAAGTAGACACGCTTTTTGCCTAGAATTTCCAGAAATGTATTCTTGGTATTTTCTCAACCAATTTCTTGATTTTTTTAAACAGTATTAAATGAGTTCACACCTACGCTGGACACTTATTGGCTGCTTTTCCGAATATTTTGCTCCGAGTCATCTGTTTAAAAAAATATATTTTTTTGTAAATAAAATGCTAGTTTTCTAATGAAAGAAATGAATACGTTGGCACGATTATATTTTTGTCTACAACACCGATTTCACACATTTAATCATACACCTTCAGATCAAAAGCTTATTGACATCATGAGAAACATTTCAGTCGAGTGTCCACAAACTTTTGACGGGTAGTGTACATCAGAGCAACACACAGCCAGTGATGGGTATCTGATAATTTATGTATTCACAAGACAATACTCTCCCTTCAAGCGTATTCAGCTGCTACATGAGTGGGAAATGGCGCCTAAATTCAGGGAAAACTGTCAAAATTACTTAGTCATTTTTCAAAAAGTACTTGTTGAACCTTGCCTATTCACGGTTCTTGGGTCCTTTATTTGCCTGAATATACTTTGAACCATTTCTTATAATTTCCACAGATTTATATTTGTACGATTACTGCTCATAAATACTTAATGTTTATCGGACTCGTAATGAAAACATGCTGTAAAATTAATTAAAGGTTCATTCTTGCTTTTATTCCATGTTTAGAGTTCTGTAAGCAGCTGAAGACCATTGAGGAGATTGTCTGCGAGATACCCGAAGCGCTTCTAACAAAACTGAGGGATCAGCATTTGGAGGACCTGAGTCGGAGTTTGACGCTCGTCCGCCAGCAGTTTGAACAGACTTGGCAACAAAGTGAAGAAAAGAAGGTGAGCGGAATTACTCAGGGTATGCTATGCCGCTTTATTCTACAGTATGTGTAATATTTGAATAAGTTGTCCACTCGCTCTCCTCAGAGAGAACACCGCGGTAAGCTGTGTGTACGTCTGAACCACCCGGCTTGCGAAGAAGAACTGAACAGGCTGGTCGCAGCTGAGGATGACCGGCAGGAAGAACAGAGGAAGGCTACTGAGAATAACAGACTGGAACTCCAGGTCATACACACTTCACATTGCCACTTCCACTCTTCCACTGCACTATAAATTGTGACTTTTTTTTTTTTCCTCTCCTTCCTAACAGGCCTGTATTAAGAAGAACGCAGATGCGTTTGTGACTGCGCTCGCCACGTTGACGGAGCACTTGCTCTTCCAATTAGACAACATCGTGACCATTGACGAGATCCAAGGTGGATGTAAGTGGTCTGTGATGAGGCTTGGGTTGTTTTGGAAAGGTTAGGCGAATCTGACCTGAGAACGCTTTCTGTTCGCAGCGGTAGAACCAAAGCGGGAAAACATCACAACACTTGTACGTCGAACACAAGCGGGTACTCTACAGGAGGAGCGCAAGGAGAGACCTTTATCGGAGAAAGGGAGCAGGTTCAGACTGATAAGATCGATCATGTATAACAGGTGCAGTTAGCGGTGCGAATAAGATTACAGTTTTTTGTTGATTTTCCCTTTACAGAGCGTGGCCCGGAGTTAGTTACTTTGGAACCACTGAAGGTTCATCTGTCAAGCAACAGAAACGAGAGACCGCCACCATCACTACAGCTAAAACCACAAGGGCACAGCTTAAGGTTATGGAGGTTCGAAATGCACTGCATCAGGTAAATGCACAATACTGCATTTCTAGGCTGCAAAACAACACCACTTCTTATGTTAATAAGAATTTCTTCTCAGCCTGAAATCATTATGTTGGTATTGTTGACTGCATGTATCTGTTCGTCCCCAGAGTTATGAACAGAAGATCATGGAGGAGTTGGAGAGCTTGGAGATATCCAGGCAGGAACAGGAGGCAGAGTTGTTCCACTGGCAAGAGCATTGGAGAAACGAACTAAAGATACTCTCTACACTCAAATCAGAATAACTGAGGGATTAGTGGAGAGATGTCAGTTATATACAGTGCATCCGGAAAGTATTCACAGCACTTCACTTTTTCCACATTTTGTTATGTTACAGTGTTATATACTTATGTACATGTGCTTTTTTTGTTTTTTATTTTTAATAAATCTGCAAAGATTTCAAACAAACTTCTTTCACGTTGTCATTATGGGGTACTGTTTGTAGAATTTTGAGGAAAATAATGAATTTAATCCATTTTGGAATAAGGCTGTAACATAACAAAATGTGGAAAAAGTGAAGGGCTGTGAATACTTTCTGGATGCACTGTATATTTTATTTATATTTTCATATAAAATATAAAACACGCACAATGTTTCCATCTTGATTAGAGACGTCTTTTTATAATAACTATATAGAATAAGACATACAGTCGCATACCAAGTAGCATTGCCGCCTCGCAGCTCACAGGTCCCTGCTTCGATCATGGGCTCGGATTAATGTCTGTTCAGAGTTTTGCACGTTCTCACCATGTGGGTTTCCTTTGGAAAGCCATTCCTTCAGATGGATTGATTGGTGTTCGTTCCAATCAGGATAAGCTCCAGATCCACTCTGACCATGATCAAGCATAAAAAAAAGAAGAACAAATGAGCTTTATTTAAAAGAAACTTTATTTCCCCAATTAAAAACTTACATTAATTGTTTACACTTTTTTTTACTTGTGCTGAGAGAGGGGAAAAAATATACAATTTAGACTTATTTTTAAACAAAATTTATTTTAATTACAAAGTATGTATTTCCTTTTTTTAATTCCAAAGACTGTCCATTTTTAAAAATTGCTGTAGTGATGTTTTCCTTAAATATAGTGTTACTTGATAAAAAATAAAATCTGAAAATATTGCGGCAGTAAAAAACAAACAAAAAAAACATTGTGTATTTTCAAGTATCGTTGATTAGTGTTGCGCAAAGATGAATGAAAGCTTGATACAGCAGTAAAAGTTCTGAGACAATCTCAAGTACAAACAACACTGAAACTGTAACGCTCTCTTTGCTATATAATCATGGTTAATTCACAGTGATAAAGTTGCTATCTAGACTACTGTAGATAATACAAATTTTATATAAAAATATTTAATACTTACTTAATAGAACAGAGTATGTTCAGATTCAGCAGCTCTTAGAGATGAAGCCCTACAAATATTCTAGGCACATTAATTTCCAGGACCTTGGATAGTGCTCTTGCGTTATTATAAACCATTTAGACTCAATGTTGTGTTCGACTAAGTACCTTCTTATAAAGCAACTCGAGTACATTCTAATAAAATCATGATCTGACTCAACATCTTTCGTTCTACGGCTCTGAACGTCCTCTTTGTTTCAGTTCTGTGGTATATGTTCTTGGGAAAACATGAATGTTCAGAGAGGAAAGCGTCAGAGATCATCGTTTATGGAAGAGTATATCCCAGCTGTCTCTCCATCGCAGTGCGTTCAGCTGCTCTGGGGTGAGCTCAGGCTGGCCGTATGTGAGAGGGCTGAAGGTGCGATAGCAAATATACACCGAGCACAATGCTGCCAGGATTACTCCACCAAATGCCTTCTGGTGCCAAGGAGATCTGGGGGGAGTAGAAAAAGATGAGTTTCTACACAAGCAGTTCTGAGAAAACACTGGTGACAAACATAACATTTCTCTCCAGAGTCACCTCAGTGTGTGAGTGTACAGGTGCTCCACAACAACAGGGATCTGCAGAATTTGGAAAGTGAGAGCTGGGAGATAGTGGTACAGAAACAGTGTTTTCTCCATCAGAAAGAAGGGCAGGTAATTGACAGCCCATCCTCCAGAGCACACAACACCCGCCAGCACCAGCTGCTCCCAAGAGGCTAAACGTGGGCAGAGCAAAGTGTAAAAAAAAAACCCAGGAGTTAAAAGATCGGTCATGATCCACAACAGTTCTCACAAAGCCAGTGCGCGACATATTTTCTATAATAGGTGATGTTTCTTTATATAATGTGACCTTTATATAATATAATATAATAAAATATAATATAATATAAGGCCATGTACCACTTTAGTTATATCAGAATGGAATTTAACCTGCACAAAGTATAAATCACTACAACTATTTTGTTCTGCAATTTACTTTCAAAACATCATACAAATTTGTAAATAAAGCAATATCATTACATTTTGAATATTTAAAAAATGTCTCTTTTTTTATTGTTAAACAAAGACAGACCTTCAAATAATTTGTCAAAATATTATTTAATGGATTTAAAATCATTTATGCAATTATCCAATTAGTCCATTCTTCATCATACTTCCTCAAGGAGTTTTTCTTGCCACAGGATTGCTCATGAGAGATAAATTTACACATTTAAAATGTATATCCTGAATGTATTTATTTCTGTAAAGCTGCTTCGAGACAATGTCCATTATTAAAAGCTCTATACAACTTGAACTGAATTGAATAATTGGTCACGCTCAGTATTAGCGTGGTGGTCCTAATAAAGTTGCTGTGTGTGTATATAATCAAAGGGAATACAGTGCCCTCCATTAATATTGGCACCTGTGGTAAATATGAGCAAAGATGGCTGTGAAAATTTGCCTTTATTGTTTAAACTCTTGATCTTTTATTCAAAAAAATTCACAGAAATATTCTGTTCGCGTGGATATCAAACAATTGTACATGGGCTACAGATCATAAGGATAAAAATTAGGGCAAACAAATCAATGCTTCCCATAAATAAAGGAACACAAATATAAAGTAGTTGTAGCTTCTTCTTTTTTTTATTTCTTTAAATTTTACTTTGCTTTTTAGATGGGAAAGTAATACAAACAGTATCACTATTTTCACCTCTGATGCAACCTACCTTCAGGGATGTCCTCTATTTTCCGCCGTCGTCTCAGCAGATAAGTTAAAAACAGGACCACGTAAACAAGAAGTGCAAGGTTTGCAAGCGTCCAAGTGACTATGTTTCCTATCAAGTGGATTTGGGCCTGGAGGAAATGATGGGAGAGGATTATATATTATACACAAGAATATATTACAGACTGTCCACAAGACTATATAGACGAACGTATAAAGAACATACATTACTTGATGGATGAAGCCAGTATGCGATGTTGGTATCCATGGTGATCCATTCCAGGGGTAAGGAGCTGTATTTGTGTTCTGACTCTTCATTTCTTACAGTCAGCATCTTCCACTGTCACAAGCAATATTTTAAGCAACTCAAACTCACAGAAGTTCATAAAAATCATACTGTCTGATTCATTATCACCTGCAGTTCCATGAACTTAGCCATAAACGTGAGGTTTCTGCTGAAGTCAACATGAGTAGGGGACTTGAGCTCAAGTTCTCTCTCCTGCTGTTCCTGACCTGAGTCCATAACACAACAGAACGATTAGCTCGAACCAGTCTGGCCATCCTCCTCTTACCTCTCTCTTCAATAAAGTGTTTCCACCCATGTTTTTTGTACGTTTCTGTGTAAAATCTAGAGACTGTTGTGTGTGAAAATCCCAGGAGATCGGCAGTGTCTGAAATACTCAAACCGGCCCGGCTGCAACCGTCAACCACGCCATATGCCATGATTAAAGCCACAGAGATTACACTTTTTCCTCATTCTGATGTTTGATGTGAACATTAACTGAAGCTCTTGACCTGTATCTGCATGGCTGCGTTCCTATTAAAGTGGCCGGTGAGTGTATATAACTCGTGTATACAAATCTAGACGCTAGGGATGTAACTGAATATGAATATATGAATCAGAATGAACAGATCATGTGTTCTAAACTAGTACAAATACTGATGCGAATGGGAGGTGCTCTAGTCATGGTGTCATGGTGGTTTAAATTACACTAATAGTTTGTTTATATTTTGGGAAACCAAACCAAAAATTAAAAAAATAAATTTTTAGAAAATACTGCAGGCAGGTACAAACAAAAATAATAACTATGCAAATGGGATTTTAAAAAACAAACAGTCTTATTCATATCTCTAGTTGAGACATATTATGAACTCGAGTGATGTAGCTGAGGCTGAGGAACCATGCTGCCATCTGCACCTGGGTTCTCTCGTTCGGACCACACTCATTTCTGGTCTAAATCCGGATAAAGATACAGACAAATACGGATAGCAATCTGGACCAAAGACTTTCTCTTACTTCTGCCATAACGATGCTCTTCAACGTTCCACACACCGCTCTGCTGGTAGCCTTTATATATCTTATCACCCACCACCTCCAGCTGATTAAACCCCCACTCTGGAAGAGACGCTCCACTCAGCTACAGAAGAAGCAGAAAGTGTCTTTTCGTTCATAGTAATTTATGATCTTATAGCGAGCTAGTTCTATTAAATGCATAAAATAGAAATAACTATACAGTACAAACACAAACCTTCAGCACTGCAGAAGTGTTGACGTGGATGAGCCGCACCTCTGACAGAATAGTCTTCCACACGTCTCGGTCAGACTCACGGTTTGTGATGTCCTGAGAAGCAGACGGAAAAACCTTCTCAGTTTTCACTATAAAGGTGAGCACATAAACAGCTCAGTATTTAAGTTATATGTATTATTATATAGTTTTTTTTGAGCCCCCTTCTGCCTGCTGGGAGAATTACAATTACAATGCATTGACCAGCCTTCCCTCCCCCTCATTAACCCCACACCATGGCCATGCCTTCTGAATTGCCTTTATAAATTTTTTTTTTTTTAAAAGAGCAGCGCATAGCAGGTTTGTTTCCACTGTGGGCGGGGCTTATTTCCTGTCTGGAAATGTTAAAAGATGGTCAAATTGCCAAAACTAGCAAGCAACCTGAGTTTTTATCAATCCAGGTTACTCACCACTCTCCAGAGATTCTGGGCTGGCATGGACACATTGAAGTCAATGTAGGCAGACACTTCCTGCGAGTGAGGGCTCATGGGAGCTGCAACATCATGCCTAGGAGTATATGATTTTTCATATTACTTTTGTGCAAACTGACTGCCTGAAATCTTTCAGTTAAGAATATGAACAGTTACGTGTTGAGGAATCGTGAGGTCATGCCGTGCAGCAGCTGTATCACGTCGCCTTGTCTGACGGGTCTGGGTGGACTGCTTACCACAAGGCTCTGCCTGGAAAATCAATCAATACATATCACAGAATTACACAAAACTCGCACCTTGCATTACGCAGGCCCCGTTTCACTTAGACCTGCAGAATGTTTTGCAAGTCGGAGATCGTGCATACTTTCTTGGATCTTTGATAATCCACCAGTTGTTGACGTCTTTGAAAGGGTAGCACGTCACCTGCTGCTGGTGCGAGCTGCCACGCCCATTTTCATATCTGCACACAGTTAGACAGAGGAAAGCATCACTGCATGTAATCCAGACAGTTACAAGATTGGACTTTAATGTTTGGATTTCTTTATGTGTGTGGATTTCTTGAGTTAATACCGAAGTCTGGAGAAAATTTCATGTGAATAACCTCTTTGGAAATATATTTACTGAAAAAAAATGTTGACGCGTTCAATACTTATTTCCTCCACTGTACATAAGAATGGTGCTAATAATTAATGTAACAAAGTCAAGACGTCGTACCTGATTGGATAGTTGGCCTTGTGAGAATGAAGCCAGCATGGAACAGGTTTGCTGGAAACACTGCGAAGAGTCACTTGGGAACCGAACGCCACCTCCAGAGGCTGACCCTGAGTGATCCTGGCCAGGCCACCCTGTTAATTACAAAATGACCAATCCTAAATCCATGAGTTAATAACGATGTTAGATCCTGACTCTAGTATAGTTTTCAAGTAAGATGTTTGATAGCCAGGAGAGTATGTGACTAGAGTAACCTCGCCGCTGTGGACTGCTTCACACTTTTGTGGCAGGCATTTTCCGCTGCATCTGTCGATTTTTCCTCATCGACCATTGAATCTTCCGACCTGTCTGCTTCACACCCAAATGCTTTTATCTGTACCCAAAATAACCACTTGCTGTCGGACCAACCGGCAGAGACAGACCACCTGTGCACCTAATATGCTCCATTGGCCAGCAAAGTATTATATAAACTCTATCGTCCATACAGCAATGTGCTGCTAATCTTTACTGCAAAGTTCCTGAGGACTCTCCACAGCAAAACGTCTGCAATCTAACACATTTTCACAAAGATAAAAGTCGCTGAATTTCAAACACAGATGCGTCCACAAGTCTGAGTCTACAGCTGAAAAATAGCAGAAAGGTTTATGCCACTGATAACGTTAATATTTAAGTAAATACTATTTAAAACTGAGGCAAGCACATTCTTAACTATTAACTGTAAATCCTTAAATCAAGTTGAAATCTCTCAAAATCCAATTTACAATCTTTTTTTTTTTTTTTTAAATGGTTGTTACACCACACATTTCATCCAAATACTAACATCCACCTGAATACATGGAGTTTTTGGTTGTTCTAATGCTGACATTAACTTCCCATATTAAAATACTATTAAAAATAATTTTGTAGTAGCCCTATTTATAATCCTTGGAACTATTACACCTTGTTAAATTCTTGGATTTATTATACTTTTCATCATTTATACTTATTCTTTGTGATTTACTTACTAATGGTTGTAGATAATATAATATGCTTGAATCATTCCTATTTTGGAATAAAATATTATGTAATACAAAAAAATAAAGATTATTATTATTATAATTAAAGGAATTTACACTAGAAATGTCTGGAAAATGGTATTATTCCAGCCCCATAGACAACAATGGGAAATCTTTCACCCCCCCCCAACTCCCACACTGTCAGTGACGGACATGAATGATGTGTCCAATTGTTCGGCATGGTCCAGAGAATCAGAAAATCCCATTTGGATGTTACCCATTGGGAATTACCCATCGGGATTCGCAACGCACACTAATGTAACATGAGTCTAGAGTAGCAAACAGAGACACTGTTTGGGTTTACTATCTCCACAGGAAATCTTCGGCACCTAACTAGCTCCAAATGAGTTATGCTCCAACAAACGCGCATACACATGTAGCTCCCCCTACTGACCGGTATGTGCAGCTGTATGTCGGTGTCGAATTTTGTATAGGCATGTACCACTCACGTTTTCTTCAGAAAATGTCAAATCTAATTAAAGATTGTTATTCTTGGTAGTGAATTCAGATGTTTGGACTCTAATCTACAATTCTGCTTTCCAACTGCAAATCGATTTCTGCTACTAAGAATATGGAACAAATATTAAGCAAAACCATTTTTAAAATTACACAGTGAATGAACTCCTGCATGTGCTGAACACTGACTCAGTGTGAACAGTACCTCTAGACTGGCTTGAAAAGCGCTGCTCATCAGCTGGTCATGTGGCCCACTGCGGTACAGTACAGAAAGATGTATGTAGAAAAATCCCAAATACAGAAAAACCGGGAGCACCACTAGGCACAGGAAGCGAGCCACCACCTGCAGCAACACTTTCCCCTGTGGAGGAAGAAAGAGGTAGGATTGTCGTGTCACTCCGAAGCCCATTTAGTCAGCTTGCATCAGTAGATGTCTTTGGAAAAAAACAGCTCTAAAGTCTCACATTGCTTAATGTTTTATCTCCAATGACACGCCAGGTGTGAACCACCGCCAGACTGAGTAGCAGCAAGTAGGTGAACAGACCCATATACTTCACTCTGAGGAAATAAGGCAGATTAAATATTAAGATTATAAGATTAACATTAATATCAACCAGGTATTATGCAGGTGATTACACTCCAATACCCAGGTAAGTAGAAGCACGACTGGCAGTTACAGTACACACACAGTACAGGTGTCAATTTCACGGTTTGAATAATTCACATTTACATATTCCACCATTCCTGTCTAAGCTATGTTCTACTTTCGGATGTGTAATGTAAACTCTTATGTCTTCTACACTCTTCAGTCTGTACAGGATTTCGGGGAGGTTCTTTAGTGATTGTTGCGGCCAAAAATGCTCGATTTTGTTGCGACTTTTTTCAAAAATTTGTGATGAGTTTTTTTTCCCTTTATTTTACGGGAAACTACTTGAATTGGCGAAATTGCAATAACACGAAACTGTTCTGCGCGGTCTTTCACGGTGAGGTTTGTTGGTAAATGAGACCTTTTAGCTGTACTCATGTTCGACGCA
Organism: Ictalurus furcatus; assembly: GCF_023375685.1. Lineage (NCBI taxonomy): Eukaryota > Metazoa > Chordata > Actinopteri > Siluriformes > Ictaluridae > Ictalurus > Ictalurus furcatus. The sequence goes on from NC_071276.1 coordinate 7,316,049, forward strand.
CGTGAATCGAAGAGGGTTTTGGCTGAAAGCGTGTTGTGATGATGTCACATGACACGTCTTGGCCCAAATCAACAGAAAATCTGCAGTAATTTTCCTCCGAATCTAGCAGCTTGCTTGATTTTCTGCGATCGCAAAATTGCAGAAAATCCAAGAGGGACTGACTTATTTATTTATTTATTTATTTATTAAGGATTCCAAATCAATAACATTCATGATAGAATGATTATATTGCCTTGTAGCAATTTTCTTTGCTTGAAAAAACAGAGATCTTTCAGGGTTTATGTGATATGAACACAGTGCGGCACTACTGCGACTCTTCATTCTGTCTGTGGTGGTATAAAAGTATTTTATTTCCTCGCGGTGGGCAAGATGACAGGATTATCATATCATAATTGAAGACATTTCTAGGTGAATTGAAATGATGTAGATTTGCTAAGAAACTGCAAGCAAAACAGTAGTGTTGTATTTTTTTTTTAAAAAAACCTGTGATTTCAATGATATTTCATTTAATGTCTACCAAAAATATATTGTAGAACACTCAAAGTGGGGGGAGGGGGGGTCTGTATAAAAGTGTATGATTCTGGACAAAAGAGAGCTGGGAAATTTTAATAAAAAATACTAATCACACCAAGAAAAATGTATTCTGCGATAATGTAGTAGAATATTATATACCAATGTTATATTGTCATAACATGAGAGATGTTAAAATTTGGAAAGCATTCTAATTTAAATAGCTTAAATACAAATGTGACAGTCCTAATACACAGTAAAACTGAGAGATATTGAGTTACTGTAATTAAATGCTTTACTAACCCCACTGCAAACGTACAACTGGCTCCAGAGACGACGAGCCACAACCACCTGCTTAAAGAACTGAAACAACAACAACAACAAAAACTTATCATTACATACTTAAGACAAATTTCTGTAGTATGAGTACCTTGAAGTGACAGCCTTAATCTGAATAGTTATAGACCATAGACCATCTGATATAGTCATTTGTACCTGTTTGGTGCATTGTGGAAGCGCAGGTAAGACACAACAGCAAGCAGCAAGAAAAAGATAAGCACTGACTCCAGGAGCATGAAGCGAGACTGCACGATCAACGAGTTCTCTGTTAAAGAGTTCAAGATTTTTTTTAAAGTGAGCTTTGTTTTTGGCAACTGATACAGAGACGGAAAACTGCATTTACCCAGAATGAGCAGCACGGAAGCTCCGAGTGCAGAGAAATGAGAAAACCCCAGCTCCACCGTGAGGAGGTAGGCGAGGGGCACAGAAAACGACCCGGCCAAAGCAGGTATCACTCGGAGGGTCCATATAGGAATATTACTGGAGTATTCTTAAATAAGCATAACAAGAACAAACAAATGAAAAGAGAGATGAAGCAATAATTACTCTTCTTATTTTCTCATATGAGCTACTCGTGGAAGAACATTTTGTAATATTTTTGACCCAAACCACATAATGTACACTAAATACTAACCAAAGAGTGGAAAAGAAACAGATGGAAAAATTCTAAATTTGCAAAAACTCTATAAAGGTAAGTGGAATATATGGTCAAAGATTTGTGGACAGCTGACCATAACACTCATATGTGCAGATTTAGTCTCTCTTGCTATTCTCTTGTATTTTTTGGCTTGTGCTACACTTTATGGCCAAAAGTTTGTGGACACCTGACCATCATACACCCATATGTGTTTGTAGAAAATCCCATTCCAGATTAAACCCCCCCACCCCAAATCCCCATGGATGTGGGGATTTGTGTTCATTCAGCCACAGGAGCATTAGTGAGGTCAGGAAATGATGTTGGGTGAGGAGGCCTTGGGTGGAGTAAGTGTTCCCGTTCACCGCAAAGGTGTTCAGTGGGGTTGAGGTCAGGGCTCTCTGCAGAACACTCGATTTCTTAACAATCTTAACAAATAATGTATTTACAATTACATAAATCCAGAGCGACATGTTTATATCATTTACACAACTGAGCAGTTGCAGTGGCCGCTTGGCGGTGCTAGGATCTGAACTCACTTCCGATCAGAAGTCCAACATCTTAACCACTGAGCTACCACTTCCCATGTCTTCATGGAGCTCGCTTTGTGCACCGGTGCACTGTCATGTTGGAACAGGTTTGGGCCTCTTAGTTCCACTGAAGGGAAACTGTAACACTACAGTGTACAAAGACATCCTAGACAACTGTGTGGTTCCAAATTTGTGGCAACAGTTTGAGGTGTGATGTTCAGGTGTCCACAAACTTTTGGCCATATACTGGCCAGATTATTTCTCTATTTCACCACTTTTGTCACTTATGACAACGAAAGAACATCTCTAAAGCCGAACTCTAATGAAATGTCTTGTTGGTTTCATTCTTTTAAAGTAAGATCATCTAAACGTTTTCACTCGGCTGTATTAAGAGGTTACACAGTTCACCAAAGCAAAAAGCCAAAGCAAAATTCACACATAATCTGGTATTTACCGGCTCCGATTCTGTTCCAGACAAAATTGCCATCGAATCCCCCTAGATAGCCTGTAAAGAGAGACACTTTAACATAACACAGGATTAAATTACTGAACGTAACATCATGATCATGCCCATGAGTGTCATCAGTCATCCAGGTCATTTCGGCTGTGTTTACATTGTGGGCTCTAGATGCATAATTCTGACACAGATCTGATGTCCACGTTTACATATCATTCCCCTGCCAAAATGTGCTTTTTACCAGTACCAAAACTGTAGCTGTAGAACGGGAGTGATTCTCTTGTTTACACTGTGATTATCGTGGTCTTTAGCCTCGCCGTAGTTCGCCTTTAAGTCTAAAGTCATTTTATCTTGGCAATTGAGCCATGACTGTATCCTTGTCTGCCACGCCCCCCAAAAAAAACTCCTCATAAACAGCCCTATTTCTGTAGCTATCCTGCAGCTTATTTCATATGGCTGTATTCCTCTAAAAACAACTGATTTCATCTGGACTCCACTGACGACCTTTCATGATTCACGTGTGTCATCTGACTGCCAATGGATTCATTTTGGCTTAACATCAAAATAACCAGGAGTAAATCTGATGGGAGCGTTTAGATGTGCGTCAAACATCAGATCCGTTTCAGATTTAGAGCCTCATGAATTAAATAGGGAAAAAGTCCAATCCAAGCTGTGTACACATGCATATGTGCACAGGTTCCAATCTGTGTCAGTAATCAGATTTGTTTTAAAAATTGGATTTCGTAGAGAATGGAGACAACGCTTCTCAGATAAATACTTCAAAGCTTTCAATATTAGACAGAAGTCCAGTAGATGATACGTTCCCAACCCTGGTCCTGAAGTTCACCATGAGTGTTTTCCCTGCTCTGACACACCAACTTCCGCTCAGGAAGTGCTGTTCATTAGCTGATTAGTTAGATCAGGTGTGTTGGGAGCAAGAGAAAACACTCAAATGTGCAGGACAGGGGGTTCTCCTACACCTAAACACTACTAAGAGCTCGGTTCTCACCTCCTAGTGCCAGGATCATGTGTCCAAAAGGTGGTCCACTCTCATCAATGAAAAACACCCTCTTCATGTACAGAGACACAAACTGTCCATAGTAAACCTCGTCAAAGCTACAGCACAGAGAGCTGTGTGAGATGTGTACACACCGGCAATAACACATACAGTACAGAGGGATTATATTAGAATGCTGTGGTGTAATAAAACACTCACACGACAGCTCTGGGAAACTGAATGCCGTACAATCTGGTCAGGAGGCCAAAGGCTGTGACTGCAACCAGCAGCACATTAATGTCCACTTTCACCGTCGGGGGTATTTTAACTCCCTGCATGCTGGGAAATACTTCCGGCTTTTACTCGGTTATTAAACAGAGTTTTCCGAATGAATCTGACACACTTCCGGATAAAATGTCTCTGGAGCAGGTCTCACTGCACTTTCCCTCTTTCCCACATTCCGTCTTTCCCTGTACACTGTTCTCCAGCCATTATTTACAGAAGGCTACTTTCATTTCCGGATATTGTCATTATAATCATATAGATTCTGACAACGAAACTTTATCGTCTAAATATAAATAGCGTGTAAAAACGATATCAATTTGAAGAAATCCTGTAAGGAAACTGTGGATTTTCCTGTTTAAACGAATAAATAAATAAATAAACAAACAAACTAGACAGCAATGTGCTGGCCAAATTAAGAGTCTGACTTCCGGTGCTTACGATTTCAAAATAAAAGTCTGAATAATCAGGGGCGCATGTTTCTTCTTCTGGATGTCAAGCTTTTGAGCAGTGTGGTCATTATTTTTTTGACCTAAAACACTTCATCTAACTCATCAGTTACAGTTGAGTGCAGAAGTTTGTATACCCCATGGTTTCTGAGTGAAAAGTGGAAAACATGTTTTGCAATTAATCAGTAAAGTCTAAGAAAAAATAAAATACCAGATGTCATGGTAGTCCAGCAGGTAGTGTTGGCATCTCACAGCTCCACGGTCGCTGGTTCAATCCTGAGGTCAGGTTATGTTTTCTGTGCATGTTCTATGTTTCTGCATGGGTTTCTCCAGCGTCCCAAAACATGCAGGTTTGTTGATTGAGTACATTAAATTGCTTCTAGGGAGGGGTGTGTGTGTGTGTGTGTGTGTGTGTGTGCGCGCGCACGCATGGTGCCCTGTGATGGACTGGTGTTCCAACCAGTGTATTCCTGCTTTGCACCCAGTGTTCCTGGGTACTTCAGTAACGCGGTTACTGAAGATGAATTAATGAATGTGGATGCAATCTATTAACAGCAATCCAAAATGGTACAATTTTTTTTTTAAAGAACATAAAGAAAGAAGTAAAAATTTTGCCAAGAACTTTTTCTGTTCTCCAGGCAGTCATGACATCTGGAGGAGTTACAGTGTACTACTCTAGTGCAGTGATTTTCAAAGTGGGGGCCGCCAGGGGGCACCCGGGGGGCCTCAACAATTTGGTCGGAGCCACCAAGCCCATCCCTCCCACTAGTGTGTTTTCTCTTTCTCACTCTCAGACAACCACACACACACACACACACACACACACACACACACACAATCAACTCCTAATGTAATGTAATGTAAAGATGTAAGATGTAATTATTAATTTAAAAAGGGGGGGGGGGGCGGGGGGTATATTCAGAAGTCTGTATTTTTAATGTGTTTTAAAGATATTTTGCAAAAGGGAGGCCTCAGTCAAATGTTAATGCCATTTGGGGGGGCCTTGCCCTGGAAAAGTTTGGGAACCCCTGCTCTAGTGTACATTACTGGAACCTCAGTTAATATGAGTAAAACGTGCTTAATAGTTGCTTAAAATAAGGCAGCACAAAAGGGCCGATTCCTACTGGATCGGCATGCTTGGTGGGTTTGGCCTGTTAACTCATATTTATACTCCACTGAAGTCATGGACAACAACAGGAACTCATGGATGACCACTTTATTCATTATTAAAGACTTAAATCAAGCACAAACATCTCAATTAGAATAAGATAATAAAGTCTGAAGGTGCCATTAATTCTGATATGTTTTTGTAAAGAAAATATGTTAATTTTTTTTTTTTTAATAAGAATCATCTTCCTTTTTCACTAAATGGTTAGATTTCTGCCACAATTTTTACTCATCTTTATACAGGGTGCCGATACTTCTAGGGTGCATTATACAACAGATGAAAAGGCACAGATTATTAAAGCAATATGGCCGAGTTGGAACTGATATGTTCACAGGATATGAAAGAGATTAGGCAGTTATTAAGTCAAAGGATGGGGAACAATTTATAGGGGAATATTTATACAACATTTGGACATCTACTAAAAACTTCTGAAGTATTATCTTTTTGTCCTTTTTTTTCCTCAAAGTGTTAATATCCTAACATATGGTAATCGACTATTTTTGTCATTTGTGATGAAGAAACATCTGTTAAACCTAACACACTACCACAACTGTTATAAATTTATATTCATTTTGCCCTAAGATTATGAAAACATTTGGACTGATCTGGTTTTGGTTTAGTTTGCGTGTTAGAACAGATTATTCTCCAAACTGTGCTGGATTTGGACAGTTATTTTCAATACTTCTGATATGAAATATACCCATTGATATGTCCATATACCAATATATGGCCAAAAGTTTGTGGACACTTGACCATCACACGCAGGCCTCCTCACCCAACATCAGCACCTGACCTCATTAATGCTCTTGTACAAACATACATAGTGTAAGTACATTTGAACTAATATATACCATGTATGGGTTCACATTTTCCAGTTTCATGTTATGATAATGTAATCACTTATAAAACTTACCAATATTGGTAAAAAAAAAAAAAAAAAATTAAAAAAATGAACCATCCACAATTCTCAAACTTTATTTAAAACCAGAAAAAAATAAAGATGAAACAAACATATAAACAAATAAACAACAAAAATAGCACTGCTTATTGGTGCAGGAAAAGATGTTTACAGATGTCAAAAGAGTAACAAATAATTCACTAATGGTAAATAACGTCCAGATGACAAACCTATAAAAATATATAATATGATAAAAGAAGTGTTTCACAGTTGTAAAATAGTATTTAACAATAACTAAGTGCATACTCCGAGATCCTGAAGAAGTGCTAGTGGAAAGTCTATACTATTTATCTGCAGTATATTTCACAGTCAGGACTGAAGAGAGAATCATTGTGTTTCAATCAATCACGAGACTGTTATAGTTTTGATTTGGCCAAATCTATACTGTAACTATAGAAGAGCTGATATAGGCACCTTGAAAACAAATATTCAAATTCAAAACTACTGAACATCTGAAAAAATGTTCAGTTACAAAATGGTTTCCTACATAATACAGGAAAAAGAAATGGTACACTGTGGAAACATAATATTATCCATAAGCACAAATATACAGAGCCACCATTTGTGATTTCACAGTCATGAAAAGATATAGAAAAATATGCCTATGTAGAGATCCCTTTGATGTGCATAACAAAGTAGAAATTTAGATATATTAAAAGCCTGTGAGTGACAGTAATTAAAGTAACATTAATTAATAGAGTAAGCACAATGTTAAAGATAGAATACAATTCAAAATAACAAAAAAGTTAAAGCTACAAAATGTAATAAAAATGTAGACTACATATTGCATATCAAAACTGTAATTTAAAAAAAAGTATTTTAAATGTAACTGATGCAAGTTATTATATTCTTTAAAAAATTTTTAGGCCCATTAACCAAGTGTAGTTTAAATTACACTATTTCTGCTCCTGTAAGCCGTTTAGATCTACGAGCTGTTAGCTCAACTACAGCTTTTCTTTTTTGTTGAGGTTTCTTTACCTCTTCTCCAATCACCTTTCTTACCTCCTCTGCCTCTGACTTATCTTCCGTTTCACTCAGACTATCTTGCAGCAATCTCCGGCTTCTCCTAGATGATCTTTGTTCAGGTGAAGCTGTTGCTGATTTCCTGCCTCGAAGGAAGCGTTTTGTCATCACTCCAGACTCTTGTCCTGCATCTGCGATTTCTTTTTCACTCTCCTGAAATGAGGCTTTGGTCTCCTCAACCACTCGGTGACACTCTGCGTCCTTACGGTCAATCTCTTCGTCCAGCTCCAAGGTGAAATTTCCATCTACAGTTACACTGGCTTCAGTCATTTCTTCAGCATTCTTCTCAATTTGCTCTGGCTCCCCTTGAGTATCCTCAAATTCTTTGGGCTCATCAGTTACTTTATCAGCTGCACCTGCATTGTTTTCAGACTCCGTTATCTCTTCTGTCGCCGATTGTTCCTCCTTGTTCTCTTCACCATTCTTTTCTTCTTGTGCCACTAGCTTAGAATCTGTATCTTCTTCTGAAACATTTAGAAACTCACTCAACTGGGCCTGCTTACTCATATCTTCTGTCCCTGTTGTGCTTTCTTGGCTGTTAGTTGCATTTCCATCTATTTCTTCCCCTTCTGCATTTTCCTGGTCCTCATCTTTATGGGAGATTTCTCCACCTTTAGTGTTGGTATCCTCTATTTCTTGACCTTTTCCTTGATCGGTGGTTTCGTTTTCTGCAAGTGACTTCACATCAGCCATTACTGTTGCAGAATCCCCAGTGTTTGTCCACACAACTGTTTGCCCATCATTTTCACCTTGGTCTTGTTTGCAGAGTCGTTTGGATTTCCTTACAGAGGTGGCTTTGGTAGTTATTGTTCGTTTTCTCAGAGCCCTTCTTTCAACACCTACGCCCTCGTCTGATTGAACGACAAGGTGTTTTTCTTCCACTCTTTTACTAGGTTCTTCTTCAAATGTTTTCTCAAGCAATGTTTCCTCCGGAGCATTATCCTGTTGGTCACGTTCCTGTCCAGAACTGGCACTTCTTACTTGTTCTTGGTTCAGCTCAGGTTCTTCTTTCTCCTGATACTCATCTGGTAGATCACCTTCTACTAGAATTTCCTTATGATCAACAGCTGCTTCTACCATATCGTTGTCTCCATCAGTCCCCTCCTCTACCTTTTCTGGATCATTTCCAGGTATATTTTTATTTTGCTCCCGGTCTTTTCTCACTGCTTCAGAGACAGCAGGTACTTCAACACTGTCACATTTTGAATTGGTTTCATGCGCCTCTTCCACAGCAGCCCTGGACTCTTCGGTGCTTTGCACTGCTAATATTTCAGGACAAACTTTAGTGACCAGTGAATCCATCTCCAGCTCTGCTACACGTGTGCCTGTGAGACGTTTAGATCTTCTTCTCGGTGTTACGGTTACTGTTCTTCGCCGGAGAGATCTTGTGAATACAGTTTCAACTTCTTCATCGGAGATCTCCTCTTCTCTATTTTTGTTTACCTTTGTGTAAGTCCTACGTCTTAGGTTTCTGTTTGTGTAAACTGAAATATCTTCATCTTGAGTGTGTTCCTGGACACCGTCACCATGGGCAGGTGCTGTACTCTCTTGACCCTCTTTCAGAGTTTTAGTTGAGTCCAATTCTGTTGCAGTAGATTTTTCTTTTAAGGTAGTGTGTTCTACTTCTTTCAATTCATCTTTCACACCTTCTTCTGCAAGAATATCCCTGTCTTGTTCATCATTTGTAATGAGTGTGTTATCCATGCATACTGCTTCTTCTTCTATTCCTTCTGTCACAGGTTCTATTGCATCCATCTCCACCAATGCGTTCTCTTCATTTGCCTTGGTTAGCAATGCTACTTCCTGTGATTGTGTTGTTTCATTCCCATCTGCCTCATTTCCACCTGTATGTCTTTGGAAATCCACAAGCATAACAGCGGCTTTCTGTAGTTTTAACATGGACATGGACCCGACTACGTTCGCCCTGTCCTCTTCTAGTGCCAATTCTTCTATGGCCAGTTCTTCCTCCTGTTCTTCAATAGAAATATTATTTTTTACAACTTCAGCATTATGAAGATCCAAAATACCATGCACATGTGTAGTTGTCTCTGAACATTCTTTGAGAACTGAATCTTGGGTTAAAATTGGACCTTGAAGAGTGAACTGTTCCGTTTTGGACTCTTCCTCCACCTTACTTTCATCACCATGTTTCATCACAATGTTCTCTTCCTCAAGCTTATTGGTATCAGTTGTCTCGTTTTCTAAATGACTCATTAATACGCTGCTGTCCTCCTCAGCTGTGCCCTTTGCAGCTGCATTCAGATCTGTGGAATCTCCTTCAGTGAGATTTACTGACTCTATCTCTATGTTCTCTCCCTCTACAACTTCAGTCTGTATTCCCTCCTTCACCTCTTCAGGCATATCCACTGCTTGTTCACCTATTTCAAGATTGTTAACCATCTCCTCCTGAGCAGTTTCAAAAGCAGAACTACAGTCACCTGTCAGATTTGGAAGAACTTCTTTGATATCCATAAGCACAACAGAAGCTTCCTGTAGTGTCAAAGTGGTTGTGGTTTCCATGATGTTCTCACTATCCTCTCCATATGCCATTTCTGTGGCTGCTCCCTCTTCTTGCACGTTGTTTTCAGCTTCTTCCAAAACTTCAGAAAGTTCAATGTGTACAGCTGTGCAGACTTGTTCAGTTTCTCCATGTATTATATCCTCTGGTGCCATCTTGTCTTGTTCTGTAACACCTTCACTCCTTATATTGTTCTCTACTTCATTTCCATCAGATGTCCTTATGTTCTTAATGTTCTTGTGGTCATCAGCTTCTATGTCAGTCTTTTCCAAACTGCTTCCCTCTTCACAGGTGCTCTGTACAGCTGAAATCATATTTTCTGGATCACCATCTGACTCCATGTGGTCTCCTACTGCGACCTCAGACCCTAATATAACGTTCATCTCGTTATTCTTAGATTCATCTAGTTTTTCAGGTTCCTCTTGTAGCATCATGGCTTTGATTTGTCGTTCGTGTCTTTGTTGTGGAGTGGCTTTGTTTGTCAGTTTTGCCGAACTCCTGAGAGATCTTTTTGTCAGTTTACTTTCTGCAGCCTGATCCTCGAGCCTTCTAGAGCGCCTCAATGGGGTTACCGAGCTTGCCTCATCCTCTTCATCCAGAACATCTGATCTCTCACCATCGTCTTCACTTGGCTCAATGACATGTCGACTTTTTGGTTCCTCACCTGCTATTTCTTGAGCAGTGTCTGTCTCGTTTTGAACCTCTTCTATGTTTTCTTCATCAGGAACCGTTGACAGTGGAACTCTGTCTTCATCATTCAGTACATCACCTTCCTCACTCTCCATCTTTTCATCTGTTTCTTCAATGCTGCCAGTTTCAATTTCATTTTCTGTCATTTCCACTACCTGCTCTTTTTCAGAGTGTTCAGCTTGAGATTCTGTAGAAGGACTTTCTAGTTTATGAAGTTCCAGATCTACCTCCTCCTGAGACTGTGAAGTTCCCTTAGCATCTTTACCAGCATCCGTATGTGTTGTGGAAACTGTGTCAAAATCCACAAGCCCAACAGCAACTTTTTGCAGTTTCAAAGGTGATGTGGCTTCTTCTGTGTAATCATCCTCTGATGGGCCTGTTTCTGAGGCTGGTTCCTCCTCCTGCTCTTCAGTAGGTTCTGCAGCAGACTGTCCTGGTTTTTTTCCTTCCAGAGCTTTCACTTCTTCGGTTTCAGTGGTGATGCTTACCGACTCAATTTTCTCTTTCACAGCAGTTTCAGTGTCTGACTCCAGAACTTCCTTTACCTGCTCTTCAGGATCATCTACTGGTTGTTTTGTTTTCGCTTGTTGCATTACAGCTTTTGTTTTAGAAGTTGCTTTAGCAGCTTTTGTAGAACTCCTGAGAACTCTTTTTGTCAGTTCACTTTCTACTGCCTGACGCCTGAGTCTTCTTGACCGCCTTAATGGTGTTACAAAGCTTGTCTTATCCTCTTCCTCTTCAGACAGTTCAATCTGAGCATCTGATTTCAATCCTTCATCTTCACTTGACTCAATGTCATTTTGAATGTTTTCTTCCTCACCTGGTATATCTTGATTAGTGTTTGTCTGTTTCACAGGTTCCGCTTCCTGAGTTTCATTCATCATCTTTTCATCTGTAAAAGTTGACTCTGGAAGTTTGTTTTCAACCTTTGACATAATATTTTCCTCAATCTCCATCCTCTCATCTCTTACTTCTTTGGTTTCCTCATGTTCCTCTTCGATCATTTCTACTTCTTGCTCTTTTTCCCCGAGTTCAACTTCACATTCTGTCTGGTTTTCTCCTTCTTTGCCCTCATTACTGTGATAAGTACTATCTGGCTTATAAAGTTCCTGAATTACCTCCTCCTGAGGCTGGGAGGTTACCTTATCCATTTCACTGTCATCACTTTCATGTTTCGGGGAGACTTCGTTAAAATCCACAAGCACAACAGCAACATTTTGCAGTTTCAGAGTTGATGTGGCTTCTTTTATGTCGTCATCATCCTCTGCTGGCTCTATTTCTGAGGCTGGTTCCCCCTCCTGCTCTTCAACAGATTCTGCAGCAGATGTTTCTGTTGATTTTCCTTCAGCCGCTATTTTCTCATCGTCCTTGGTTGACTCACCAGCTTCTTCTCCTGTTGTCACTCTTTCTTGTTCATTGTTCCTCAACTTTGTATCCACTTTATTTTCATCCTGTGAACTATCTTCAGTTTTGTTCTCCACTTCCATGAGGTGTTCAGCATCAGTTACGTTTTGGCCTAAACGTTCCTCATCCTCATTCCTCCCTTCCTCAAAAATGACTTTTAGAGCTGAAATCAGATTTTCACCACAGCCTTCAGTAGTGATGATTTCCTTATACACTTCCTCTTCAGCCAGTTTAAGTGAAACATCTGACGTCACACCCTCATCATCTTCAGTTAACTTAATGACATGTAGACTTTTTGGTTCCTCACCTGGTATTTCTTGGGCAGTGGTCCCTTTTTGATCCTCTTCCATGTTTTCTTCATCAGTAACAGCTGACTCTGGAACTCTATCTTCATCATTCGATACAACACATTTCCTCACCACCTTTTCTTCGGTTTCTTCAATGCTGCTATTTTCAATTTCATTTTCTCTCATTTCCACTACTTGCTCTTCTTCAGTGTGTTCAGCCTGAGATTCTCTATCAGTACTTTCTAGTCTATGACGTTCCAGATCTACCTTCTCCTGAGACTGTGAGGTTCCCTTAGCATCTTCACTAACATCTGTATATATAATGGAAACTTTGTTAAAATCCACAAGCACAACAGCAGCTTTTGGTAGTTTCAAAGCTGATGTGGTTTCTTCAGTGTTCGGGACATCATCCTTTGGCACCATTTCTGAGGCTGGTTCCTCGTCCTGCTCTTCAACAGGTTCCACAGTAGACTGTTCTAGTGTTTCTCCTTCAAGCTCTATTTCAGCGGTATTCATCTTATTTTCATGCTGTGAACTGTCTTCCATTTTGTTCTCCACTTCCATGAGGTTTTGATAATCAGTTATTTTTTCTTCTAAATGCTCCTCATCTATATTTCTCTCTTCCTCAACATTATCATTTAAAGCTGAAATCAGGTTTTCCCTACAGCCTTCAGTAGTGATGCTTACTGACTCAATTTTCTTTTCCGCAGCAGTTCCAGTGTGCGATTCTACAGCTTCCTTCATCTGCTCAACTTCAGGATCATCTACTGGTTGCTTAGTCTTCACTCGTTGCTTTACAGCATTGGGTTTACAAGTTGCTTTAGCTGTTTTTGTTGAACTCCTGAGAACTCTTTTTGCCAGTTCCCTTTCTGCAACCTGATGTTTTAGTCTTTTAGAGCGCCGTAATGGGGTTACAAAGTCTGTCTTATCCTCTTCCTCTTCAGACAGTTCAATCTGAACATCTGATTTCACCTCTTCATCATCCTCACTTGACTCAATGATATCTTTACTTTTGATTTCCTCATCTGGTGCGTCTTGAACAGTCTTTGTTTCTTTCAGAACCTTCTCTTGCTGAAAATCCTCCATCTTGTTTTCATCTGTAGTCAACTCTGAAACTCTGTCTACATCCGTTGTTATAACTCTCTCCATAATTTCTTCTGTTTCTTCAATGCTGCTAATTTCACCCTCAACTGTCTCATTTTCATTTTCTGCCATTTCCACTTCTTGCTCTTTTTCAGTGGGTTCAACTTGCTGGTTTAATCCTTCTTCTTCTTTGTTCCCTCGGTCATCAGTACGTTCTGGCTGTGACTTTCCCGAAGCATTTTCGCTGGCATATGTATGTGTTGTGGAAACTGTGTCTAAATCCACAAGAACAACAGCAACCTTTTGCAGTTTCAAAGTTGAAGTGGCTTCTTCAGTGTTCTGCACAATCTCTGCTGGCATCATTTCTAAGGTTGACTCCTCCTCCTGCTCTTCAAAAGGTTCTGCAACTGATGGTTCTGGTACTTTTACTTCAACTTCTATTTGAGCTGTATTTACATCCTCAGCATCATGAACATCAACAACTGCCATTTTCTCACCATCCTTGCCATCTTCATAATCAAGACTTAACTCGATGTCATTAATTTCTGGTTCCTCACTTTGAATAGCGTTAGGTTCTTTCATAAGTTCCTCTTCTTGAGCCTCCTCTATCTTGTTTTCATCTGTAACAGTTGGCTCTGAAACTCCGTCTTCATCCTTTGATAGAATATTTTCCTCAATCTCTATCTTGTCATGTCTTACTTCTGTTTCTTCAATATTTTTCTTTTTAATTTTGTCCTCAACTACCACCACATTTTCACCGTCTGTGTAGGCTTCAGCATTATTAACATCTGTGATTCCCATTTCCTCACCATCCTCAGCTGCCTTGCCAACTTCTTCTGCTGCAGCGGTCATTTTGTCTTGTTCTTCATTCCTCAACTTTTCATCCATCTTATTTTCATCTTGTGAACTATCTTCCATTTTGTTCTCCACTTCCCTGGGGTTTTGATCATCAGTTCTTTGTTGGGCTTTTTCAGTGCATTCAGCCTGAGATTCTGTCTGATTGAATCCTTTTTCCTTAGGCTCATCTTCTACTTGTTTGATTTTCTCTGGTTGCTTTATAGATCGGGCTTGTCTTGTGTACACTTGTTTAGAAGTGGTTTTAAGTGTTTGCTTAGAAGAACTTCTGAGAACTCTTTCTGCAAGTTCACCTTCTGCAGCCTGATCACGGAGTCTTACAGAGTGCCTTAATGGAGTTTCGTAGTTTGATCTTCGCTTGTCACCACATTTTCCTTTTAAGCCTGAACTGTATGCCATGTTTGAGTACTCCTCTTGTTGAATCAAAGAACTGACTTTCTCCCATTCATTATCAGGACTTAATTCTTGGTCTTCAGTTTCCTGTTCTTTGTCACATAAACACTCCTGAACCGTGCCAGTCTCTTCAACTGTATGCATCACTTTCACCTGCTCACTTTGCTCTTTTTCTACCAAAGACACCTCTAGAACTCCAGGTTCTTCTTTCTCTACTTCTGTGTCACCAACAATATTTTCCACTGATATCTTCCTCATTTCTACTTCATCTACTATGTCTTCTATGTTGGTAGTATCTGCCATTTCTGTTTGATCTTTTTGTGACTCTACTATTTCTTCAGAGGTTTCCCTCTCATCTAAAGGTATCACCTTATTAACATCATCTTTCATTTCTTTGACCTCTACACCTTTTTCTTTTACCTCTTCAGTTTCAGATGACATCTTAACAATCTCCACCTCTACCACTTGATGAAGTTCTAAAGGTTGGAGGTCTACTGGAACAATCGTGGCTTCAAAAGTTTTCATGATTTGTGCATTGTCCTTTAGGCTTTGGATTTCCATAACAGGAGTTATTTCATCCACCTGATCTTTTTCTGGTTCTGACTGATAGGTAGGTTCAGGGGTCAATTTGTTTTGGTCTTCACAGTGAAGATGAGTAGTCTCTGATATGGGGGTCACATCATGTGTCATTGTCTCCACAGTGTCCTGCAAAGAAGAGGTCATTACTATATACGTAGCTCTTTAAAATCCAAAGTGTCATTCATCCACCATGCATACACACTTTTGCGCACCATGTAAACACTGCATACACATGTTTCTATGCACCGTTATTCATGTGTGTGAGGATGTGTGTATATTTAGACGCACTCTTGACCATGTGTATAGCAGAACAGTGTAATCGCATGTCAACTAATAATTAGAAGCTTCCATTCCACACTGATTGTCAATCATCTCAGCCTAAGTGACAGAGTAATTGCTGATATGGGTCTCACAGCAAGGTACAGTACTTTCTCCTCTAGGGTTTTTAGTCTCAGGCACATTTCAACAAGAAACTGGAGACAAGTTTGGCATTTCCCAACAAATTATAAGCTGAATAATGGCATGTCTTAGAGCTCACATTACATTTCCAAACACAGCAGAGGAAAAGACAACAATAATGAGAGTTTTTCATGCCATCGCAGGTTTTTGCAAATTTAATTAAGGCAAGACATTGCGCATACATATAGCCATAACACTAACTTTTTAGAGTGATGTTGTTTACCATATATGGCAATTTTGGGGCTGTGCATTCATGTGTGATAAATGCCAATTTTCTAGCATATATTGGCAGTTTTTTCACACATAATTATAATTCTAGTTATAATTATAGTTCTAGTATAATTCACATAATTATAGTTCTATGCACATTTTGATAATTGAGGCCAAAAGGTCCTGTGTTTGCAAACAATACCCTCCTTACTCTGAAAAGAAGGAAGTGATACACCCAGTTATTCTAGCAGTATTACAGCAGGGTGTGATTGTGCCAACAGTTTTGCTATATAACACACCTATTAACCCAGTTCCTAAGGCTGGATGGAAAGGATGGCGTTTTACACAAGATTCGCATAAAATCACTGAACTAGTTAGCCCAGTAGCACCATTAGTACCTGACGTAACCTGTACCTGTAATCACATGATCAACAATATTTTTCTGTTGTTGAACTGTGTTCAGCTTTTTTCAGTGTGCCTGTATGGGGGAGCACAAGGCTATTGCTCGCATTCACATTCCACATTTCTCACACTCCCAAGGCAGACAGGATATGATCAGGGGTCCTCC
The DNA here is from genome assembly GCF_023375685.1 of Ictalurus furcatus. Classification (NCBI taxonomy): domain Eukaryota; kingdom Metazoa; phylum Chordata; class Actinopteri; order Siluriformes; family Ictaluridae; genus Ictalurus; species Ictalurus furcatus. The sequence goes on from NC_071276.1 coordinate 7,332,442, forward strand.
TTCACCCTATACCATGCAGCAAATGTTAAGCTTCTTGGGCATTATAAATTATTGTCATCAGTGGATCCCCGATTGCTCTTTTCATGTCAAAATCCTGAGAGCTGGGTGTTCTAAGTGTGCCATTTATAATTGCATTTTTCTACAGAAAAAAAACGAAGATTGAATGGACTTCTGACATGGTGAGCTCTTTCCAAGCATTGAAAGTATGGTATATTTTTAAAGCAAATGGTATATATTAAAGAAATCATTGAATAAATCAGTATGTTAAGGTTAAGCAATCAAAAGGACGGTCCAATCATGTGTAACCAATATATGAGACCTAAAGAGAGAATGTGTAAATCAAAGAAGCTAAAATCAATGAGATCATTGAGCGCCCATTCTTCAGTTACAAATCTATCATTTCCTTCTGCGCTTGCTCTGTTATTTCTCAGAGAAATCACCCTCTGCACCTGCATAAAGACACAGAGTTTGTACTTTGTCTTTTTAAGTTTGTGTCTTTTTACCAGTTTGATGTTAAGTGATTTCTTAAGATATATTGTTGAAATCCATGATGCAAGTCGGTAAAATAACTTCTTAAAAAATAAGCTGACTGACCTTGCACCACCATTATAGATACGATATAGAAACATATCTTTAAAAAAATTTTAAAAATACACTGTGGCGAGTCCTCAGGAATGTGATCAAAAGAAAAAAAGGCCCCACATAATTAGATCACTGTTTTAGTATTGTATAAAAGCATGAACATTGACTGTATTCATCAAATGATCTTAAACCCCTGGACTCAGAGATTTTTATTTTGGCCAAGGTGATTTTCCATGACAAACGCTACCTTATGCTGTGCACCTGCACTGCAACAAAGTGTGACTGAGGGAGGGAGAGCCGCAGCAGGGGTCCTGGCTCAGGAGCATGGGGGTGCTTACAGGCCTGTAGCTTATTTATCCAAAACATTGGATTTGGTAGTACAAGGACTGCCAGCATGTTTGCGTGCGGTGGTTGCAGCTACTCTCTTAGTGCAGACAGCTGGGAAAGTTCTCTCTCACACATCGATCTTACACACCTCACACCAGGTCACTGCCATTTCGAATAACATCAAAATGCAACATGACAGCTCAACCAAGACCAGGATATTAGGATATTCTTTGTACCACTCAAATATAACTATCAAACCTACTAGTGTGCCGAACACACCAACTGTACTATTGTATTGCCTAATTAATTCTGCTGAGCCTGACACTGATAACATTCACAATTGCGTTGCCAAAATTCACATTTCCTCGAGCCTACATTCAAAAGAGCCTACAAAAAAGGCATTTGGCAGATTTGGCAGATTTGGCTGCCAAATCTGCTTCAGGATGTCATGTAGCAGCATTAGCATCGATGGTTCTTATTCAGCCTGAACCAGGACCATTTCTAGAGTTTGCTCACTACTGGGGCTCAAGCCCCCCAAAGAATTTTACAATAGTACTTTAAAATGTCTAGGAGGATCTAGGGGCATAGTTTCATTAGTACAATTTGACATTTTAATTTATTTTAAAGGGCTTTGCTAAAATTGCCTACATAAACTTTTTTTTTAGGTATCAAAACTGGTTACTCTTTGTTTGATGACAAACTCCATATTTCTATACCTTAGAAGTCTGTTTTACCATGATGATTTTTAAACAATTACTAAGTTACAAGTTTACATATTAATTGATAACTGAATGTCTAATTTATATTCAAATTCCTGAAATAAATACACATAGTCCATCAGAGCCCCAAAAACAAATTCATTATGTTTTGTTTCACAAATACCCGACTTTATACTCACACACTCCTGAAAAATCTAGAAAATTACAGGCAGGTGTGTTTGATTAGCATTTTTGTGAGTGAACTAACTAACTAGCCCCCTAAATGAACAAATCACATCATTTGTGGCAGAATGCCAAATTAGAGGAGATAAGCAAGCAGTCTTTTAGCAATTAACAAGCTAACGTTATCGATCAAATCTGTGCCAAGTAAAGTACAACCCCAATTCTGAAAAAGTTGGGACAGTATGGAAAATGAACAAAAAAACCTAACAAAAACAGTCATTTGAAAATTCAGCTCACCCTGTATTATACTGAAAACACATTACTAACACATTATTTGATGTTTTACTTTGTGAATTGAATTTATTTTTGAAAATATACACTCATTTCAAATCTGACGACTGCAACACATGCTAAAACAGTTGGGACAGGCGACTGTTTACCACTGTGTAACATCACCTTTTCTTTTAATAACACTTAAGTGTTTGGGCGCTGAGTGAAGACACCTGTTGGTTAAGTTTAGCGAGCGGAATATTCCGCCATTCATCCATTATTTCTTCAACTGTACAAGGCCTTCGTTGCGTTGTTTTGTGTTTCATAATGTGCCACACATTCTCAATTGGAGACAGGTCAGGACTGCAGGCAGGACATGCTAGCACCTGCACTCTCTGCTTACACAACCATGTTAAGTTGTAATCCAGGCAGAATGTGGTTTGGCGTTGTCCTGCTCTGGATGGCAGCATATGTTGCTACAAAATGTGTACATATCTTTCTGCATTAAAAACAAGACGGCTTTTTTCCCCAAAAATTATTTGAAATGTTGATCGCAAAACACGATTCCACCGTGCTACTGTCCATCTCAGATGAGACTGAGCCCAGAGATATCGGCGGAGCTTCTGGACAGTGTTGATGTATGGCTTCTGCTTTGCATAGTAAAGCCCTAACTTGCATCTGTGGATGCAGCGGCGAATGGTGTTGACTGACAAATGTTTACCAAAAGGTATTCCCGAGCCCATGTCAGGAGATCCATTACAGACTCGTGATGGTTTTTAAGACAGTGACATCTGAGGGATCGGAGATCTCGCGCATTCAGAAGTGGTTTTCAGCCTTGACCTTTATGCACAGAGATTTGACCGGATTCCTTGAATCTTTTAATTATATTTCACATATAATTAAAAGATTATTTCACCTGCTCACATCGCTGTTAGTCCTAAATTGTCCCATCACAACTATTTTGGAACGTTTTGCATGCATCAATTTCAAGATATTGTCAGTATCCAGCATCAGGCAGCTCCTTATGAACAAACAGTGTGGCTACAGAGAGGTGCCACTAGAAATGCCGATGGCACATGGCATTCACATGAAGGGTACATGACTGCACCTACAATATTTCTCAATATTCTTATGCGCATGGTTTTGATCATCGTACAAGGGGGGAAAGTGATTAGAAAAATTAAACAACAGGGATACTGGTCTCCATATTTACAGGCAATGGCAGATGAAGTTTGATCAGAATGCAAAGTTTGTTCCCAAAATAATGTCATGTCAGGAAAGGAACATGAGCACTAATAGGTCACATACGGTACCAGAAGGACCATTCAAACACCTGGTAATAGATTGTGTGGATATGATAAAACGAGTACAGGGTAAAAGACGCATGCTGGTTCTGACAACGTTTGTTCAGAGAACAGTAAAACAGCTAACAGCAAAGCTACAACAACTAAGAATAAAACAGAGACTAGAATGTGTTTATCACCCTCAGTCACAGGGAATGGTGGAAAGGGTAAATGGTACTCTCAAGGCTAAGCTTAACAAGATCTGTGCTGACATTAAACTCAACTGGGTTGATGCTCTACCTCTTGCACTAATGAGCTATCGCATGCAGATTAACAGAAATACGCAGATAACACTGGATGAAATGCTTACGGGTCGACCCATGCCTGTGCCATACTGGAAGGGTATGCCTAAAAAGGACCATCTCTGGAGGAATTGCAAATGGAGATTAAGGCTTATATGCAACAAATAACTGCTATACATAGAGCTATCTATTTACAAGAAAAGTGTAAGGAACCATGAGAGGAAGCAGAAGCACCCTGACCAGTTGTTCCTGGAGATCAGGTGATAATCCAATGAAGCATGATGTGCCAAAAGATGACCCATATGACATTTGGCTTGACTTGGCAGCTGATTCATCAGAAGAAGAAGAAGAAGATAGAAGAAGATACCAGCTCCTCAAGCGAGAACAAAGAAGAAGCTTGATGAGCCATGCCCTGGGTGTAAGTGACCCTCTATGATACACAAAATATCTGAGTTAAAGACTAACATCATTGTGACAAAAAGAGACTTTATATTACTACTTTTAAGTTTGATTATATTTTGATTTGATATGACTACTGATGTATTTGACTTTGTTCGATCTGATTTTGTTTAACCATTGATGTACTCTACATAACCGTGACAACCACGGGCAAGCGCTGAACTAAATGCACGCACATGCTTGTAATACAATGTTTGATATTTTATATAGGGATTAGGGAGACAGAACCTGTTACTCCTTCCTAGTCAAGTGTAGAGGGAGATGTTTGGTCCTGCACCCCACAAGAGAATGGGTTCAGTATCCGGTCATTGGTAAGAAGATTGAGTGATCAGGATGGATTTACCACTAGCTAGTATAAATTGAAGGGACTGAAGATTGTGAGATCTTGGTGTAGGTGGGACTTAGTAAGTCCCACGGGTATACTTATATATAAAGTATTCATGCATGTTAATTAAGGAAACCAGGACAAACTGATGCAACTCTAGCTTGTGGGAGCACACATTTCTCACTTCTAGTTTGTACCTTTTTGAATACAATTGAGCCTGTCCTCTATACCTTTTTGATAGCTTGGAATTTGTTATACGTTAGCATGTATCCACTATTATTGCCAAGCTTTATGAGTGGTCTATTGTTCAAACTGCAGAAGTTAGAATAATACAGAATGTGCACATACACAAAAGACTGATAAGGCCACCCGTGTTAGAGAAGATGCACCAATGTTCAAGGACGTGTGTGTGTGTTAGTTGCTAAAAGACTTCCTTTATACTCTTATCATATAATGGTGAGATGAGCTACAAAGAGTCCTTGTTTTGAAAATGTATAAAAGTCTGGATCAAGATGGAGTCCGGTAGTTGTTTTGCAAACCAATTTTAGTAATAAAGTCTACTTTTTGTCATCGAAAACCCAGAGACTCGGAAGTTTTTATTTTTGCTGTAGAGATTCCATGACACAGGATCCTCAGTATTTAAATTTTTCTATAAAAAAATAACACATACATACCTTGAGTTCTGGCTCTTTTACAATCACAGAAAGTTTGCCATACTCATGCACCGGGTCATCTGCAGACTGAACATCAGGCTCAATGTCTTCTACCCTGCATCACACACATTTAAGATGTCCACAGTTAGATTAAACTCAGCTTTCTATTTGAGCTGCTGTTATAATAAGTTAGGCTCAGTTAATAAACTTGAATGGTGAATATTAATAGTTTAAAAGATAACCTGAGGATTTTCCCAGGTGTCTCTTCTTTGTCTGCTCCAAGTTTTTTACGCTTCAGATTGCTGCTTCTGCCACGGGTTGTAACTGGTGTGTCCTGCACCTCTGTAATGATAGCGAGAATACAAACGAGTGCATAGGAACAAAGAAAAAAATCAATAAAAATGTAACTGTTGAAGAGTATGTTTCCAATTTATAGCACTCGATTTAACATAAACTATAAAATATGCGGCACTAATTACAAGGTTACTCTGTACTTATAATCTATACTAACAATAATGGATATCGCCCATAAAACTAGATACTAATTTGAAATACCTTTTATTTATTTAGCACCACCGGGGTCCTATTTAATATTCTTTATGAATTTGCATGCATCATCTCAATTATGGTTGTTTCAATAGAAAAATCAATAATCTTCATTTTAATATTGACTTTATATGGGCCATCTGAGAGCAATGTTTGTGTCTATATTAGACTAAATCTCTCAAATAGAACACTGTGGTGGGCAAACCCTTGATTTAATACTTGGTGTAGATATAGAAAACACAATGACCCTACTCCGGTTTGAGATTAACTCTCATTACTACTTCACTTAATTTGAACTGTATTTTAGCCATAATATGTGCATTTCCCCTACTGTACTTAGCTCTACTGAACATTTTATTGACTTTTGACTATGCATAGAGTCAAGGATCTACACCAGGGGTGTCCAATCTTATACAGAATGTGTGGTAAAAGGCTAGCACTCTGGAATAACGGGTGTTCAAAAGTCTTTAAAGTTAAACGAAAGGAGAGCCTTGTAACTAGTGAAAGGCTCCTACAACAAATAAAATCCTAGATTTTTATTTAGTACAGTAGCAAAGAAAACTAGAAATAGAAACAGTAACTTTCATGGAGTTTTCTTTCCTTAAAATACTTGCCTTTTGTTATTTTAATCCGGACAACCTCCTCCTAAAAACGTACAGGTAAAGAGATATCAGAGTCAAATATTTTGGTAAAATAATACAATATTGTGAGAATCACCACCAATATTCATAAATATTAAAGGTTAATAAGTGACGTACCACAACCTCTATGTGCTCCATAGTCTCCTGTACTTGTCTAAAACCAGCTTCCATTGGGATGTCTTCTGTTTCCAAATTCGATTTCCCCAAAGCTTGGTGATTTCCTATCAAGAAATTAGCAGAATTAAAACAATATTAACAATTTACTAGCTTTTATGCCTGAATTTTTAACACCTGCTTACCTTTTAGGTCCATTGCTTGTAGTTTTCTGGCTATTTGAGTTCTCTGAAAAGGGCTTCCTACACCCTCTATTTCCCACAGCAGCTCTGTGTCTTCTGGATAACGGCTCAGATACTTTTTACAAACTATAATAAGGACATTTTGAATGGTGCATGTATAAGAAATAATAAGAAGCTACTGACAAGCTACAGGATTACATCTGACTGGTTTATAGCAATACCTTTGTACATGGCTGGTGAAAGTGGATATTTCAAACCCATTAAATCTTTTTTGAAGCGGTCAACAAAGTCCTCCAGCATTTGGAGACCATGTCCATTGCCACGGTGGCATTTCCGGATGAATATGGTATCCATGACAGGAAGTTGATAATGATGGGTCAAGAACCTCTTGCATAATCTCCCTATTATTGAGAACAAATAGACAAATGGGAACGCAATTCTGTGGTTGCTTTGCAAATATGTTCATGCTGCTCTTGGGTTCACATAATATGCTGTAGAAAGTAGGATTAATTGGTAACTTCACCAGAATTTGTCCCCTTTTGATATTAAATATTTGGTCCTAACCAATCATAAGACTTCTTATGGGGGTTCTCGCTCCCACACAGCTTTTAACAAAACAATACATTCACACTTAAACATTTCTTCGAGTCCAAGAGAGGACATGTGAAATTTGGAAGGTTCACACATTTAGGATTGAACAACTCTGATTTGTACCACTGTGTTTCATTCGTGCAACACCCGAGTGTAGGAGGTTGGGAGTCTCAGACAGAGAGATTAGAACATGCCAAACAAGTCTCAGATCAGGCTGATCAATTAACTCAGCTGTTTTATCATATTCGCGGCATGTATTTTGTATTCAAACACTTTAACCTGTAACTCTTATTGTACGCTGAAAGTTTACAGCTTAAACAGATAGACAGATAGACGGACAGATCATACCTTCAGGTTTGACTGAGTAAAAGCCAATGGCCTCGCCATTTTTCCAGAGGATTTTGGCAATTTCATCTTCTCCATGACAAAGAAAGGGCGCATCATTCCCAGCCATCTCTTTCGTTCTGTAGATAATTCTGTTCAGAACATACAGAACTATCCTCTCTCCAGTGGTTCTGACCTGAAGATTAAAAAACAAAAATATTCTTTCAACATTCCCCTTATTTTTTAGTAATTGATCATTTGGGTTGCAGATGATACCGAAGTGGCAGTAAATGGCAGTGACCTTAATCAATCCTGTGCGTGAGGAGTCTGCTGTTTTAAGAATATCTTCAGCTGACCACCACCGATCCAGCAGGTAGAGTCCAACAGCTAACAGCACCACACAGAGGACAGTGCGTTGTTCGTGTTATCAATAATTCGTCAATTTAAATATTCATATTTATTTAATATATGCATGTTACCTTTAAATGGGTCTTCAGGTGAAAATAGTGCGAGGAGCTTCTGTTTAATGTCAACTCCATAGAGGGGGACAAAACTTACATTACAGAGGCCAATCTCGATCTACAGCAAGACATTAAATAAATAAAAAAATTTAAAAAGCAAAATAATTGATAATTGTCATTAAGATTAGAACTACATTATTATATATTAATATACATCCTTATATTTCTATATTGACTTGCCACTTTACTTGCACATGTGAACTAATGCATTGTAGTTTACTTACAAATTCTGGTTATAATCTTTATTCACGTTGAATAACTCATTATTAATAGCTTTATCTATTTCCAAGAGAACACTTATTAAAAATGAACTTAAAGTTGAAACCTAAACATTCCAGACATTTAAGGAACAGTAGGCTGCTCTTACTTTCTTGGATCCAGGTATGCTGAGGTACTCCTGTATTTCTGAATTTCTGTAGAGAAGTTTAGACATGTAGTCTTTCGCTGACTGCTCCAGGGATTCAGGAGCCACAGAGGCCAATATATCCACGGGGAACTCCATCCTGAGGAAAAAGTGCTGAAGTAAATACTCTAAATGGGGGCAGTGGTGGTTTAGCGGTTAAGGCTCTGTGTTGCTTATCGGAAGGTCGGGGGTTCAAGCCCCAGCACTGCCAAGCTGCCACTGTTGGGCCCTTGAGCAAGGCTTAACCCTTAACCCTCTCTGCTCCAGGGGCGCTGTATCATGTCTGACCCTGCGCTCTGACCCCAGCTTCCTGACATGCTCGGATATGCGAAGAAAACAATTTCACTGTGCTCTACTGTATATGTGACCAATAAAGACTCATTATCATCATCATTAAATCACTCAGTGCCCATCATTAGAAGGCAAGAGATATGTAATATCAGTTAAAATAAATGTTTGACGCTCAAATACTGCAGTATATGGTTTACTAGCGGGATAAATTCCCAAGACGACAGGAAATTGAAGGAAGTTTGATGAATGATGAATACTGAGGTCACTGCTGCTGGTTTGCTTAACCGAGACTACACAATATCGCATGAATATTTTGTAGTGTTTCTGTCCAGAAACTACTAGTGTATCAAGCACTAAAACTGACTCAATGCCTGAATGATCAGTGTACCACTGTTATAAAACTTCTACACTGATTAACAAGCAGTGCTGCAATGGTGCCAAGCTACTGCTTCTGGTGTGGATGATGGTTTTGCTATTATAAAATCCATTATTTTACATGAATATAGAAATAAACACTACAGATTGTTAGTGTCTATAGTGAAAGGTGTGCAGTTATGAGACTGAAGAATGTAAGTATCAGATCACTCCATGGCTCCATGGCTCCTGAGGGTGTAAGGGTTTAAAAGATAATTGGCTGATACATGTTTTCAGCTTCAAAAAGGAAATGATTAGAATTAGTTCCTCACGATACCACTCTGGAAGAGGTTTGATCAAAAGAAAAACAACGATGTAACCGTGCCACATTCAGTGAATCATTACTGCCTTAGGGTCTTTCTGGTTGCATATTTTCAAATAGCAAACTGAAACCGGTTACTCCCTGCTCGTTGCACAGTGTTCAGCAAAATAGTACAATAAAAATTCTCACTGGAATGAGACTACACCGACAAATAACCTCTAACACATTGGTGGGTTTTATAGAAGAGTATTCTGAAACATGACTAATGCCTAAATCCACAACAGTACAACAGATGCAACTGCATAAAATCACTGCTGGCCTATCCATCCATCCATCCATCCATCTCTCTTTTTTTATGTTAAGGACGTGTATTTAAAACATTCCTCGCTTTTCATTCTGGCTGATTTTTAAGCTGTTCGTATGCAGTGTATAGTTGGTTTGAATCATCGAGGCAGGTGAGATCTGAGTAATCAGGTGTGGACCAAGCCAACTGGTTCAAGACCATCTGAGCAAGGTGGTCTCGTTCTTGTTCTCAGTGAACCGGAGGAAGTCATTTGATTCTGATTCTAACCTTCCACAGGAAGCGAACCAAACATGCTGTGTGGTTTGTTTGGCAAGCAGCAGTTTTCTGCTACTAAACTGAGCCACAAGGCTGAGCCACACTGATCCAAAAGACAAAGCTGTAGAACTGCAGTAATATTATGTGGTCTGGATATTTGGACTGATGAACAAAAAGAGAAAATTAATGCTGGAGGCAATGCACAATGTTTTAAACAATATATTTTTTTAAAATAACAATACAATAACTTATTTGGTGCTGCCTCCATGAGGCACTAATCTGTGCTCAGATGATTTTTGCCATATGTCTGTCCATGTTTTACAAGTTCTACGAGTATGTATTCAATTCAGTATTATTTGTATAACGCTTTTAACGATTGACGTTCTCCCAAAGCAGCTTTACAGAAATATATAAATTCAGGATGTAGATTTTAAATGCATGAATTTATCACTAATGAGCAAGCCAGATGTGATGGTGGCAAGGATTGTCCGATTATAAATAAATCCCCTCTAGAAATGTGCTAATACCACATGGTCAAATAGTGCAATTGTGTAACCAGGAAATTCATTGACATTTTCACATGATGTCTGTTTTGTTGAACTTCTCCACTGTTCACTGAGACTTGAATGCAAAACTTTTTGTGGCAATTTCAGACGTAAACCTATCATTAGGATTCCTCAGTCAGGACGAATCCTATTATTATTATTATTATTATTATTATTATTCTCCTTATCTCTCTAAAGTGCTCAATAACTCAAGATCTGAAGGATAAAATGTTTTGAAATTTGGCACATTGATACTACGGGCCACGAGTAACTGCCACACCACAAATGCCCCACATGAGCCCATAGGTGGTGCTACAGGCCACATCCAGAGTCTACATGATTTTCCCTCCACCCCAAATGTCTGGAAATTCAAAAAAGTCCAAAATGTCTGAAAATTGTTATATGCGCCTTATTTCTCATGAGGAACAAAAAAAAGCCATTGGGACCCATAAAGTCCGCCTGGATAGATTTTCCCGTACATTGAAAATTTGTCCAAAACTACACAAATCTTCTCCTCATGAACTGTACGTTAGATTGACTTGAACTGTGGTACATATGTGTGGGATACATGTCTTTCTATAGGGTGATGAGCAATAAGGGATCAAATTAAAATTGGCCGAACTATTTACATATTGGTGAATTGACAACTGTTGCACATATTTCCTGTGTCCATAAATTAATGGAACATTAACCCATGGACTTGATCTGTGCCAGACACAAAGAGGATACTACTGTATGTTAACATGTGTGATGGCAACCTCATACCTCCAAAAACAATGACATTAAAAGGAATAATAATTTATCGCTAACGTTAAAATAATGATTTACACATCCGCTAGTCTTGAAACGGATAATCCGATTCAATCACCAGTTCATATGAAGACTCTTGACAATGTAGAGTAACAATGCTGAGAAATAGGTGAATGTAAGATGAAAAATAGATTTATTGTGAATATCTGAAAAATGCATGCTCAGCTAAATGCTAGTGCACACTGCCAGTGGATGTCTCCCTTCCTCCACAGTCCACACACACGCATCCATGGCTTTCTGGCAAAGGTGGGCTGACTGTCAATTAGGCAGACATTCTGTGGTTGATCTGGCCACAGCTAAAGCTAACAGAAACAGTAAGTCTTCTTCTCTAGAACCATCAAGCTTGGTCAATTTTGGTCTACTGTGGCACACGGAAACTAGAGACTAGACTTAGACTTCTCAGAAAGCATGGGCATAAACAGAGTATAGGTGGTGATACAGGCCACGCCTCAATGTTGACACATTCAAAATGATGGCATATTTCTCCTCCGTCAGGCCAAAGTGTCTGAACGTTGGTATGCATGCCTTGTTGCTCATGGAGAACAAAAATGTCTCAAGAAACTATAATGTCCACATTATGGATTTTTTTTTTCTGCAATGATCATTTGTGGAAAAATACAAAAATTAACTTAAAACGTGTCATTGATCCAAATGCCTTGAAATGTTGTATCTGTGGGATACACTTCTCTACCGTGTCAATTTTGAAATGGTCCGCAATCTCGAGGAGGAATCCACCTTTGCTGCCATCATAGCATAACTGTTCATATGAACTGACGTCCAAAGCCATCTTTATAGTCTTAAAATGGAGCCATTCTCAGTAATCTCAATGGTCTTTAGGCTGCACCATGTGGGGCCATCCTCGGCATTCAGTCACATACATATACATATACCCCTCAGCCAATGATTTTCAAACCAAACCAAAAGGATTAATTTCTCTCCGCTTCAGACGCAGTAAACAGACTAATAGATGTAAAAGTGGCCTTAGTGAACCACTTCCCGCCTTGACTTCACACTTCAACTACTGATTATCAAGCAGGAACCTTGGATTCTGATTGTTTGCAAGTCCATGATTTCAGTGTATACCATCAGTGTACAGATGTTTTAAGCAACTCTGAATTCAGCGATGGGGTATCAATCTGCTGGTCAGTAAGTGAGCAAAAAAAATTAACTTTTTTTTTTTTTTTAAACATCTGGCAAAAACAACACTTCTCTCTCTGTTAGAGGGTTTTTAATGCTCTGGGCACCCTGCCAGATACAGTGATGACTGGTAAATCTACTACATGTAGGTTTGAGATCAAAACATGAATATACGACAACAAATCAGAATTTCAGCTTTTCTTTACTGATATTTATATCCAGGTGTGTTAAACAAGTTAGAACATGACACCTTTGGTGGCAGACCACTCAATTTATTGGTGAGAAAAATTACTGGAACAGATAAGTCTTAAAGTAAATGAAAATAAAAATAACAACATCTGGCCAGTGACCCATTAGTATCACCAAACTGTTGCATTCTTCTTTTGCAGGCTTGTCTTGCAGCTTCTTTCAGTAGCTGTTTGTTCTGTGGAGTTTATCTGTTCAGTCTCCTCTTAAGGAGGTGAAATGCATGCTCAACTGGTTTAAAGTCAGACAGAATGTTTCTGTAGACTTCCGGATTCATTCTGCTCCTACCATCATGAGTTACATCATCAATAAAGATTAGTGAGCCCATTCCAGAAGCAGCCATGTAAGCCCAAACCATGACACTACCGCCACCATGCTTGACCAATGAACTATGTTTTGGATCATGAGCAGATACATTCTTTCTCCACACTTTGGCCTTTCCAAAGGTTAATCTTGGTTCAGAACTTTTATGGCTCATCTCTGTATTTCTTTCTGATTTCCAATCTGGACTTTTGATTTTTTACTGCTGATGAGTGGTTTACATCTCAAAGTATGGTCTCTATATTTCTGCTCCTGAAGTCTTCTTCAAATGGTGGATTGTAAGACCTTCACCCCTGCCCTCTGGAGGTTGTTGGTGATGTCACCAAGTGTTGTTTTTGGGCTTTTCTTCACAGCTCTCACAATGTTTCTGTCATCTACTGCTGTTAATGTACATGCCTGATTTGTTCCATGTCTGGTTGTTGGTACACCAGTGGTTTCTTTCTTTTTCAGGACATTCCAAATTGTTGTATTGGCTATGCTCAGTGTTTGTGCAATGCCTCCGATTGACTTTCCCTCTTTTCTGAGCTTCATAATGGCTTGCTTTTCTCCCATAGACAGCTCTCTGATCTTGATGTTGGTTTATCATCGTTAACAACAAATCCAGTCTTCACAGATGGAACCTGTGAAAATCTCTCACTATTTACTCACTCCCTGACATTTACAATCTTCAGCATTTATTTCACAACAAAAAAAAGAACAAGAATAAACACTGTAACGTGTACCAGCAGATCCTTTTCCTCTAACCACCTTACATTTCCCACTATCAGACGGATGCAGATCGGAGGGTCACATGTGAAATCCACAGAACGCTACACACCCACTGTTTAGTCTATAGCACTGAGAACCGTATTTGCGTTCCATACCAAGACACACAGCTCCCAGTGTTTGACCTCAGACATATGCACTATAAGGGCGTGCTATAGAAAACACAGGAAGGATACCGATATCCTCCAGCTACAGACATGGAGAAAATATAGAAATGGGAGCAGTCTAATGCACAACAGATATACACGCACGCACACAAACAAGCATTACAAAGTCTTCGGCTCCTGCTGGTAGCCCCTAACCCCACCCATTTCTGGTTTTGCAAGTTTAGAGTCTAATGAGATGTTGCATGTCTATGTCATATATGACAGGGTGAATTAATGTAACACCTGTCCCACATGTTGGAAAGAACAACTCGGTTTTCAAAGATGAATCCATTAAAAGTTAGTAAAAATTGTCCCTGATGTGCAACAAAGTAACACCATACTAAAGCTACAAAGTAGAAGGGGGTGTGTTCCTGTTTAGGACAAGTTTCAGTGCACGTGTACACGTGCATGCGTGCATGTGTGTGCGTACGTGTGTTCGCGTGCGTGCCTGCCTGACTTGTATGAATCCACAGTCAATGGTTCCCCGTCAAGGGATATTACCAGTGAAGCAGAAAAGCAAGCTCGAGTGTGAGAATGTGTAGAGACACTGAAAACCAGCTTCCATGCACTCCCTCCAAACCACGCAACTCAGTACACGTGCTCTCTCTCCAGCACTGACGCACTTTTTAAACAGAGCTCAACTCTGACCAGCAATCATAGAAAGCACAGATAATTCACAAAAGACTTGCTCTTAAATATTTCTTCAGCAGCAGCACACTGCACAATGCAGCTTTATTTTTTAATATTCTGTTCTCAAGATCTCAGCATATGTGAGTATTTGAGACGGAACACAGTGTACCTTTCAGATCACAACACACAAAGCCCATCCCCCAGGGTAATGTCAGCTTCACATGAACAGCTTTATTTTCCCCCAGCAAATAATTTGGAATTATTTTTATCATCATTTTAACTATAACGTGCTACCGACTTTTGTTTTAAAGTACTAAATCAATCAGCCAGTCTGCTCAGACAGTGCTGCAAACTTCCGTGTGCACAATCCATGCACTGTTATGTAAGTAGCTAACATGAGTACATGGTCAAACATTTTCTTTTTCAGGTTTTTATATTTTAAGAGTTCATGCTTTAGGCTACCGCCTTTACATTTGGTTTAAATGCGCAGATATTAAAATAACATGGATCATATTGCATCTGCACTGTCTTTATTCCTGGACATATTTCCAAGTCTATCATTTCATGCAATTAATGTTTTATTTCAAAACATCAGTGTTGATGTTATGTTAAGTAATATATTTACACACAAAGGAGGGTGGTAACATTGGTACTCAGCCAACCGAAAAATTGAATAAGAGGGAGGGTGTGAGGGAGGGTGTGAGGGAGGGTGTGAGGGAGGGTGTGAGGGAGAATAAAAATCATGCAAACTTGTGCATTGCATAAAAGATTTGTGAAGGGTTAACAAAGGCGCAGTTGAGCTGCCATACTGCCTAAACTCAGGCAAAAGGGGGTGTGAGGGTTTTATTTGGGTTTTTATTGCAGGGCTGTAAGCAATCTCTCTTTCTGACTTAAACATAAGAAAACCACCCATCAAGCATAAACACAACTGCAGCTTAGTTTGCTTTGTTTTGGACAAACCAATTTCTAGTGTTTATTATCCTCAACAACAACAACAAAAAAAAGGTCAGAAGTGCAATTCTGAGCTGCACACACTTTTCCAAACTGTCCCCCAAAACAAACACACCAGTGCAAGTCATTACCCAATGCCAATAGTGCACATTTCCACTACAGTTTAACATGCATAAGGAAGTTTATTGTTTCATGACATTTTAAAAGTCTGAGCAAAGTTTCCTCGCGCTCCTGGTGTTCATTTTACTAAAAAAAAACCTGTGCAATATTTACCTTTGCAAAAAAAACAAAACAACAACAAACAAACAAACAAACATCAGACGCATTATTTATGAGGACTCAGCAGAAAACAAACGGCCCAGGTGAGAGAACAGTGTAATAAACACAGGTCTCAAGCGCAGATGCGTTCTCTGCACGTTGCGCCATAACACTTTGTTCTTATTAGGAGGAAAACAATCACAGGCTAAATGCACGCGCGCGTTCAGCGTGATATAGACAGCGAGAGGAACACAACCACTCACCCGAGATGTTAAAGAGATATCAGCCCTGAGCGGAGAAGAGACTTGTTTCGTTTTTTAATTTTCTGTAAAACTCAGTGATAGTAGCACTGCGTGTTAGTTTACATCGCAGCTGAGTCGGCAAAAAAATGGCTGTGAGACGGGGATGCACACCCCCTCGGGCCGCGCGCGCGCTCACAGCCACAGCTGGAGCAACGAGCGCGCGCTCAAGCCTGTTGCGTAATCCACATTACCGCTAAAACGCTTTACAGGCTTCGGTCTAAATCTGGAATAGGCCTATGTCCTATATGTCCTATATGTCCTACCTGGCTAGAAACGAGTGACTAGTAAGCAGTCGTAATGTCTGAATAGTTTTAGCTTGGATCAGGACAATGAACGTGTTCAGAGCAAACAGACCAAGAGGGGATACTCCCTCACAAAGTAACCTAATATGATCATCCGGTTTGATCTTATTACTTCAGTTAAAGTTGAACAAATTACCCAGCTGAGCTTTTGAATATTCAATGTGGTATCTTGCTAAGTGCAAAGTAAAAGACAGGCTTGGATTTCCCAGAGGATTTTGGCTCACAGACTAATCATGGGTTAAAAATAGGCCTACATTTTTATATATTTGAAAAGTGGTTTCACCCTTTGTTAGGTAGCAAATAGGTTAGACCCTGACAAACCCAGACTTTCACTGTCAAAGAAACGTCATTAGATCATCTCTGAAACTGGTACACATATAAAAACATTGTGTTGCTGCTATTAGGGCCTCATTGTCACTCCTGTTTGTGGACATGATGGACATGATATTACAGTTTCTGCCATAGCAAGTTATTGGCATTCAAAGCAGCCTCCTTATATATATATATAGTAGGGGAATTAGCCCGGGGGAGGGCAGAGCACAGACCCACAAGAGACAAGTTGCAGTCAAAATGGGTGCTTTATTTGTCCGTGTGTGAGTTGTCTGTCGTGAGGAGGTGAGGGTGTGTGAGTGCGAGGGGTTTCGTGGGGGTGTGGCTGGCGTTGTGACCTTCTCGAGGGCGTGTCGGGGTTCCCGAGACGTGCGCGTGGGTCTCCCGTGCCGTCATCCACCGTTGAACGCGATCTCACCACCCGGCGGTCTCGTCCGCGCTCGCACCTTCAGGGAGAGAAGGAGAGAGAGAGAAAGGGATTGGAGATTTGAGAGAGGATACCGTCATGCTTAATGTTGGCGTGCCTATATGCCGCTGAAGAGCAAGCACGGAGTCTGTCTCTTAGCCGTTCTCTCCGCGCGGCCGGAAGCACGTCCTTTTATCTTCCTCCGCCGTCGCCTGAGTGGTGGAATTTCCCCGACGGACTCCCCAATCGCCGGCCGGTGTAGCGTCAACGGTCCCGCCCCACCGTGACGGTCCTTCTGGCTGACGGTGTGTTTGGCACGAGGCTGTCTGCTTCGTGCCGGTGCGGCAGTTGGGGAAGGAGCGACTTTCTTATTATGTGCGCCGGCTGTCGGTCCGTCGCGACAGTACCCCCCCCCTCAGCTCCGAGCCTACTGCCGCTCGGTGGTGGGCCCAGAGTGCGTCTCGTCGCAAGAGCCCATCTGCATTACCATGTTGGGCCCCCGCCCGGTGCTGAACCTGAAACGAGAAATCCTGTAACGCGAGGAACCAGCGTGTTACCCGGGCATTTGTGTCTTTGGCCTTGGCCATCCACTGTAGGGGGGCGTGGTCCGTTACGAGGACGAAGTGCCGGCCAGCCAGGTAGTACCGCAGCTCCTCGATGGCCCACTTTATTGCCAGGGCCTCTCGCTCGATGGCTGTGTATTTCCTCTCAGCGGGGGACAACTTCCGGCTGATATAGAGGACCGGGTGTTCTCCGTCGAAGGTTTGCGAGAGGACGGCGCCAAGCCCGGTCTCGGACGCATCAGTGTGCACCGTGAAAGGGAGGGCAAAGTCCGGGTTGCGCAGTACCGGCGCGCTGGTGAGGGCACCTTTCAGGGCTTGGAAGGCCCTCTCTGCGTCGGCCGACCACCTGACCCGGTCTGGCTGGCCCTTCTTCGTGAGATCTGAGAGGGGGGAAGCTACAGCAGAGAAGTTAGGCACGAACCTCCGGTAGTACCCCGCCAACCCCAAGAAGGCACGTACCTGTTTCTTCGATGTTGGTCGGGGGTAGTCCTTTATGGCCTCGATTTTCTTTGTCTGTGGCTTCAGCATCCCTCGGCCAATGCGGTATCCCAGGCACTGGGCCTCAGTCAGCCCTAGGTGGCACTTCTTGGGGTTGGCTGTCAGGCCGGCCTCCCGGAGCGCCTTCAGGACCTCCCCTAGATGAAACAGGTGGTCGGCCCATGTGGAGGAGTGGATGACTACGTCGTCCAGGTAGGCAGCTGCAAACATACGGTGGGGCCGCAGGAGGATGTCCATCATCCTCTGGAACGTTGCGGGTGCCCCGTGTAGCCCAAAGGGGAGAACCCGGTACTGCCAGTGGCCGGTGGCAGTGCTAAAGGCCGTCTTGGGTCTTGCGTCCGGCGCTAGCGCAACTTGCCAGTAGCCCTTGGTCAGGTCCAAGGTAGATATGAACCGGGCCCTCCCCAGTCTCTCGACGAGGTCGTCCACTCGGGGGAGGGGGTAACTGTCGAACTCCGATACCTGGTTCAGCCTCCGGAAGTCGTTGCAAAGCCGCATGCTCCCGTCCGGCTTCGGCACGACGACGATGGGGCTGGACCAGGGGCTGTTGGACTCCTCTATGATGTGATCCCGCAGCATTCGACCAATTTCTTCCTCGATGGCTTTGCGTCGGGCCTCTGGAACACGGTAGGGCCTTTGTCTCACCACTACGCCGGGAGGAGTTTTGATCTCGTGGTGGACCAGCTGGGTCATCCCTGGGGAGGCCGAAAACACATCAGAGAATTGGTCTACCAACTCAGCGAGCTCCTGTCTCTGGGCGGGGGTAAGGTCCTCCCCCAAACTGACCAAGGTACGCTTGCCATGGTCCGTGTCCCGGGCCGCGTACGCCGACACTACCAGGGCCGGTTCTACCCACTTCTTTAGCAGGTTCACGTGGTAGAGCTTCTCCTCCGCGCACTTACCAGGCTGTTGCAGGCGGTAGTTGACAGGGCCTCGGCGCTCGAGGACTGTATACGGGCCTTGCCACCGGGCCAGGAACTTACAGGCGCTGCTGGGTACTAACAGGAGGACCCGATCCCCCGGCTGGAATTCTCGGGGCTGCGCTGGGCGGTTGTATACCCTTCGCTGCTCCTCCTGCACGGCGTGCATGTGCTCCCGGACTATTGGAGCTACCCGGTTGATCCTCGCTTGCATCTCCTGCACATATTCGATGACTGAGCGGAAGGGGGACGGTTGCTCCTCCCAGGCTTCGCGAGCCACGTCCAACAGTCCCCGTGGACGCCGTCCAAACAGGAGCTCAAAGGGGGTGAAGCCCGTGGACGCCTGGGGGCACTCTCGGACGGCGAAGAGCACGTAGGGGAGGAGGAGGTCCCAGTTCCTCCCCTCCTCGTCCACCACCCGGCGCAGCATCCGTTTGAGCGTCTGGTTGAACCTCTCGACCAGCCCGTCGGTTTGCGGGTGGTAGACCGACGTCTTAAGGTGCTTCACCTGTAACAGTCGACACAAATCGGCCATTAATTTAATTTAATTTTTTCAAAAGGCGTACCTTGGTCGGTCAGCACGTCCTTTGGAATCCCCACCCGACTGAACAGGAGTACCAGCTCCCTGGCGATGTTCTGGGAGGTGGCTTTGCGCAGCGACACCGCCTCGGGGTACCGGGTGGCATAGTCAACAATGACCAAGATGTACTCATGGCCCCGGGCAGACTTGGGAAGGGGGCCCACGAGGTCCATGCCCACTCGCTCGAACGGGACGCTGATAATGGGCAGAGGGATAAGGGGCGCCGGTGGGGGCCTCCGTGGGGCAGTGCGCTGGCACTGCGGGCATTGCTGGCAGAAGGCCCGGACCTCCGCGTCCATCCCGGGCCACACAAAGCGGTCCCTCAGCTTCTCCAGGGTGTTTCGTGGGCCCAGGTGGCCGCCGAGGGGATGGGTATGAGCCAGATGCAGTACGGTTGGAGTCTTGGGTTTGGGCGCCACCAGTAGGTCCATCTGCTCCCCGCGGCAGCAGGCCCACTGATAGAGGAGACCGCCCCGGACGAGAAAGTACGAAGTAGGGAGTCTCAGGTCAGGGCTCTGGTCAACCCCCTCTATCACTCGCACCTGGGCCCAGCAATGCCTCAGGCGGTCGTCCTCCTTCTGCTCCCGTCCGAACTTCCCCTCCCGGTTCACCTGGTGAAAGACAGAACACAGAGGGTTAGTGGGTTGGGGGGCCTTACCTTCCATGGCGGAGTCTCCGTCGTCCTGGGCCAGGTAGGCCTGCCGGGCCCGGGTCCTCTTCGTGCGTCGCCGTGGCCTGCTGGGCTCGGCTGTCGGGCCCGTCGGGAATCCTGGCCAGTCCCGTCCAAGGAGCAGGGGCACCAGGAGCTCGGGGATCAGGCCCAGCTGGAGGGGCCAGACCCCGGCTTCGCCCCGGATCTGGACCTCGGCTGCGGGAACTTCCCGGGTGTCCCCATGGACGCAGGTTACGGTGAGAACCCCCTCCGGGCAACGCCCTTTGGGTAGAATGGAGGGCCGGGCGAGGATCACCGTGCTCCCGGTGTCCAGCAGGGCGGTTACCGGGTTCCCCTCGACCCACACCGTCAGGGAGGGGGCCTCCGGCGGCTGTTGTAGATGGAGGGCGCAGCCCGCTAACCATGGCTTCGGAAGCGGCCGGGCAGGTTCCATCTCCGGCTCTGTAGGCATGGGCTCGTCCACGGGGGTTACACGAACGGGCGACCTCTGGCGAGTCCTCCAGGTGCCGGGACGGGGCTGGCGGTTGGACCGGGGGCCAGGGGCACCAAAGGCCGGTCGGGGAGCCGCTGCTCACCTTGGCTGAGCTCAAGGGTGGCCATGGTTTGCTCCAGGGCGGTTAGGAGCTCCTGGGGCGTTGTCGGTGCTTGCGCCCCTACGGCCTGGCGTTCGGTGCGGGGTAATGCCCTCAGGAAATGGTCTGCAGCCACTTTTTCCGCCACCTCCGCGGCGGTATGCTGATCTGGCCGGAGCCACCTTTTAGTTATCCAAATGAGGGTGTTCAGCTGCCCGCGTGGTCGGGCCCCCGGTCGATAAGCCCAGCGATGGAATTCTGTCGCTGCCTGGTAGGGGGTTCGCCCACACCATGCCAGGACTCCCTCCTTCATTGCCGCGTAGTCGGCAGCCTCCTCCGGTTCGAGGGCATAGTAGGCCGTCCGTGCCTCTCCCGTGAGCAGCGGGCCGAGGGCGCAAGGCCAGTCGTCACAGTCCCACCCCTCCCGGCGGGCAATACCCTCGAAGGCCTCGAAGTACGCCTCAAGATCTTCTTCGGGGGCGAGGGGGGGAAGCAGGCGGCGGATCTCGCGTCCCGGGTCGGGGAGGGGTATGGAGGTGGCGGGGGTCTCAATCCTCAGGCCAATCAGCATCTGGGTTGCGACCTGAAGGCTTTCGGCGAGCTGCTGTGTCACGGCTTGCTGCTGGATGCTAGTCTCCAGCAGGTGTTTCAGTGTGGGGTCCATGGTTTTTTTTTGTTTGTTTGTTTGTTTGTTTGTTTTTTTTCTCTCTCTCTGGGTTTTTTCCTTCTTCTTTTTTTTTTTTTTCTTTTCTTTTCCCGGTGCTTGTTTGTAGGCGAGTCTGTACTCTATGCCTGCATCCTCCACCAGTGGTGGGGAATTAGCCCAGGGGAGGGCGGAGCACAGACCCACAAGAGACAAGTTGCAGTCAAAATGGGTGCTTTATTTGTCCGTGTGTAAGTTGTCTGTCGTGAGGAGGTGAGGGTGTGTGAGTGCGAGGGGTTTCGTGGGGGTGTGGCTGGCGTTGTGACCTTCTCGAGGGCGTGTCGGGGTTCCCGAGACGTGCGCGTGGGTCTCCCGTGCCGTCATCCACCGTTGAACGCGATCTCACCACCCGGCGGTCTCGTCCGCACTCGCACCTTCAGGGAGAGAAGGAGAGAGAGAGAAAGGGATTGGAGATTTGAGAGAGGATACCGTCGTGCTTAATGTTGGCGTGCCTATATGCCGCTGAAGAGCACGCACGGAGTCTGTCTCTTAGCCGTTCTCTCCGCGCGGCCGGAAGCGCGTCCTTTTATCTTCCTCCGCCGTCGCCTGAGTGGTGGAATTTCCCCGACGGACTCTCCAATCGCCGGCCGGTGTAGCGTCAACGGTCCCGCCCCACAGTGACGGTCCTTCTGGCTGACGGTGTGTTTGGCACGAGGCTGTCCGCTTCGTGCCGGTGCGGCAGTTGGGGACGGAGCGACTTTCTTATTATGTGCGCCGGCTGTCGGTCCGTCGCGACAGTATATATATAAAATGTTATAATGTTATAATGTTAACTCACTAAGAGACAACAGCAACAGTTGTGAACCTTGTGCATAATAGACCATTAGCATTTTCAAGACACGTTTACACGGTTAAACTAGAGGAAATCAAAGAACATCCTGACTCTCACAGTCTTTCTCTTAGTGTAAATTTAGTCTGGTGATCCCTCAGTCACTGAAGCATCCTTGTAGCTACTGTCCTCAAATGAGGTGGTACAGCCAGAGACGCAGCTTCTGACTGGGGAAATGCTTCAGTCCCTGAAACAATACAAATAGGACGTTTTAAAAAAAATCAGGATTGCCACTCTTTAAGTTAGGAGTAAAAACCGTACGGAGCATGCTGTTATCGGAAAGTAATCAAAAATGGCTTTGGGTGATGCAGCTCAATGCAAAGGGAGTTACTGTCACCATGCTGCATTTGCATGTTTTCCTATAACAGTTTGTCCCGAAGTGTTTTACTCCTCTCATTCCACAGTAATATGCCAGTGATTCATTTTCATTTTTAAAAATCATTTCATACGTATTAATCATTTCATAGCCCAAGCCATATCATTTCATATCATTTCATATCCCTGGATCCACCATGACCCTGATCGGGATAAAGCAGTAACTGAATGTGAGTGAGTGAATAATCATTTTATACATTTAAAAAAAAAAAAAAACAGTTTATATTTACACTTAATGTTGTGGAATAATGTTCATGAAACAGGTTACACTATATGACCAAAGATTTGTGGACACCTGACCATCATACCCATATGTGCTTTTTTGAACATCCCATTCCAGATATAGTCTCCCTTTGCTGTTATAATACTAGATCCTCCATTCTTCTGGGAAGGATTTCCACTAGATTTTGGAGCATGGCTGTGGGGATTTGTGATCATTCAGCCACAAGCGCATTAGTGATGTCAGGCAGTGGTGTTGGGTGAGGAGGTCAGAGGTGAAGTCGGTGTTCTAGTTCATCCAAAAGGTGTTCAGTGGGGTTGAGGTCAGGGTACGGTTGTCACGGTACCAAAATTTCAGTAGTCGGTACCAATACCGGTAAAACTCCACGGTACTTGGTACCAATTTCGGTACCAACGCAAAACACAAAAACATGCTAATTGCCATTCTGTATACTTCAAGTATTTCATTATTAAAGCTACTAGACTTATCCAGACAAGAGTAGAAATTATTTTCTGACTGATTAAAGACATTTGGGGGTTTGATTCCCACCGTGGCCCTGTGTGTGCGGAGTTTGCATGTTCTCCCCGTGCTGCGGGGGTTTCCTCCGGGTACTCCGGTTTCCTCCCCCAGTCCAAAGACATGCATGGTAGGCTGATTGGCATGTCTAAAGTGTCCGTAGTGTATGAATGGGTGTCTGAGTGTGTATGTGATTGTGCCCTGCGATGGATTGGCACCCTGTCCAGGGTGTACCCCGCCTTGTGCCCGATGCTCCCTGGGATAGGCTCCAGGTTCCCCGTGACCCTGAAAAGGATTAAGCGGTATAGAAGATGGATGGATAAACAGTGCTAGCCACACATCTATTATTTTCTAACACATACATTTCAGATATATATAGAGGTCATCAAAAAGCCTCTGATGTGTAAAATTAGTACACCCCATCATGTCCTCCCATTTTTTTACCCCAATAATAGTTAAAGCATTAAATAGTTAATAAGGACTCCTGACCGCAAGCAAATTAACAATGATAATTTAAAAAAAAAAAAAAGTAACAAAACCAAAAATTGACATAAATCCGGGTGTCGGTGCTTTAACAGGTTAGATGTGTTTCCTCCTTTCGTCACAAAACTTCGATTACACCGTTTGCAAATCTGTTTTTGGTTATTGATGATGTTCCCTTTGTGACCTGCCTCAAATCCAAATTATTTCCAGATGTGCCTCTTTGCCCCTTTCTTGTCCACGAGCTTTTATGGATTTGGAGCCACCAAAGCAGCAGCAGCAGAAGAAGTGTCAGAAACCGTGTACTTACCTACAATATATAAAATGTCACTGTTTGCATCACTCCACTTGTCTGTGTTCACTACACAGCATATAAGAACGAGCGCATTAATATAAAACTGTGATATGTGTTGCAGCCGGAACTTCTTATAGACCTGCTGTTAAAGAAAAGTAACACTGTGGCGTAATGTCATAATGAATTATACTAGTACGTTATTGAACCACATGATGGAGCCATTGCCTCATTAACATCCCTATAAGCTTCTGACTCTGACTCGTGTTAGAGACCAATCATTTTCATTTGAGAGCGAGGCATATAAGTAATGAGAAATCCCTAGAAGGTGTTGACATTAAAGGTTTTTTGACCATCACACTCATATGTGCTTTGCCCCCTTTAGTCTTAAAATAACGTTCACTCTTCTGGGAAGGATTTCCGCTAGATTCTGGAGTGTGGATGTTGGGATTTTTGGTCATTCAGCCACAGGAGCATTAGTGAGGTCAGGCACTGATGTTGTATAAGGAGGCCTGGTGTGCAGTTGGTGTTCCAGTTCATCCCGAAGGTGTTCAGTGGGGTTGAGGTCAGGGCTCTGCGCAGGACACTCGAGTTCTTTCACTCAAATCTTGGCAAACTTCATGGATTTCGGTTGTATAATTGTGTGCTTGCAACTTTGTGGCAATAGTTTGGGGAAGAACAACATATGGGTGTGAGGGTGTGGTGTCCACAAACCTTTGGCCGTATAGTGTACATACTAAAGGAAAAAAATATATACTCTTAATTTTACCAATCCTGCCACAAGGAAAAGTACAGTTGCCACCTTGATTTTTTGAGCATGAAAAGCATATTCAATCTTACAGAAGATGCATAAACAAGAATAATTTACTTTAATACTTAAACTATATTTATAATTTAAATACTGTAGATAGTTTTGCATGTGTACAGTTGCAATCAAAATTATTCAACCCCCATTGCAAATCAGGTTTATTATCGAAATGTACAGACTTTCAGCTGTTTGCAATGGACAAATCAAACAAAAGCAATTGAAATAGTTCAACACAACGAACGCTTCAAGTGGTTTCCCGCAAATTCAACTGAAAATGCCACTTATAATGATTTCTCCAGTCTCAAAATTATTCAACCCCTTCACGGCAAGCATCATTAGTACTTAGTAGAGCACACTTTTGCTGTTATGACTTGCTGTAAACGAGAAGCATAGCTTCTGGCAGTGTTCCTGAGGAATCTTAACCCATTCCTCACGAGCAATATCCTCCAGTTCAGTTATATTTTTGGGTTTGTGTGCTGCAACCGCCTTCTACAAATCCCACCAGAGATTTTCGTTGGGGTTTGAGTCAAGTGACTGTGATGGCCCTGTAGAATCTTCCAGGATGACTTCTCCAACCAAACCTTGGTGGAATTTGATATTAATTTTGAATAATTGTAATTTTAATAATTTTGACTGCAACTGTATGTGTTTAAGTGGAAATGGCCTTCTTGAGGACTGGCATTTTAAGTGTTCCCTTTCCTTTTCCTGTTCAGGACGTCCTACCAGCACAGAATTACATTTTTGTGGAAACAAATATTCATCTGCAGCACCATTTTAAACCAGAAGGTGGCTCCTGATTAGTAATACAGTCCAACATATGGCACTCCACTCTTTGCCCACACTTCTCCCAGGGTGGGCAGGAAGCCACAAGCTCATATAACAGCCAGTTCTTCTGCCTATATCACTCTGCCCCAACTATTGCTCCCTGCCATGACCTGTCACCACTCTGAGACAATGACAACAAGACTTCAGACATGTAATCTTTATGATCATTTATTGAACGAAACCTTGCCCACCTGGTTTTACTTATTGATGATGCAGTTCAAAAATATTCATTAATTACCCATCCACCTGGGCGCTAGGCAGACTGCGTGTAGAGGAGGGTTCATTAGAAAAGAGAATATGATACATGGCATTAACAATTGCGGCCTTGTGGGGCCTGAGACTGAAACCATGTATTGTGTTACATTCTTGTGGTTTGTGGATTGTGTTATGGCTCAGTGGTTTGAAGCTTATTGCCGTTGCTTAAACAGTAAACTAGACTTGTTCTTGAAAGAAATGATTTATAGAACAAGTTCTTAGCCAACATGCTCATATATTCTGCTCTAGACAAACTTGAGATGAAAGTGGTGGTGCATATATAATACAAACTAACTCAATACTCTATAATACTCTGTAAGATAGGCATATGAATATATACCAATATATATGAAGCAGCAGTTACATTCAGAACTGTATCTGTGGGATTCAATTGTACAAAAAATGACAAAGCACAAACGGTTCTAGTATGAAAAAAATGACAAAGCGTATTACAAAGCCTTCAGTTCCTGAAACCAAACTTCAACACCTGTTATTATTTTCTTAGCTACAGTAAAGAGACAATGGTAACAGTAGAGCTCAACGTGAAAGAAAAAAAAGATTTTCTTCTTATGATCATGCTACCTTTTGTCACACAAAGTCTAAATTAACCCCTTAAATCCCAGATTAAATCCAGCTGTCTATTTTAAAGCATATTATTCAATAACTACAGATAAACTATAAATAAGAAACATAAATCAGTCTGTGGAATAAATGTCTGGATTGGATGGGTTGTAGGTTTTTAATGCAAACAAAACAAAACAAAAATCATAGCAACCATATAATCTTTTAACTGTTGCCAGTACAGCCAGTGTTCTATATGCTCTAGTTGGTATTGTACAAATGTCAAAAAAAGGTCAAGGTTTGTGTTTTGTTGTTGTTACTAGGCTATAATTGCTTATAGGCTAGACATACCCCATGTCCCAAACTATACCCTATTCACTGTATAGTACACTAAAAAATGATTTTTGGAATATATCTGGAGGGGGAAAAACAACACATCAAACATACTCATGAAACTGCACAAAACACTGATGAAGGTTAATGTCCAAACGATGTAGTCTAGGGGATGCAAAGCACCAATAATGCTCCTGCTGTATAATGTACTTTGTAGGGTAAATAGATTACTGTATGCTCCATCAGATACAGGCATATTGAGCCATAAGCTCATGTTCTGATGTTAGTTGTTAAATTATTCATTTACTGTAAAGGTCTTTAATTATGGTACCTTCATAACTCCAGGTAAAGTATTAATCTTTACATTTTACATTGCTCTTATGCAAGTGATAACAGGATTTAACTTGGTTTGCTGATGTTCCACAACATTGATTGTAACTATATATGGATAAGCAATATGACGTGCCATTCTTTAAAAAAAAACAACAACAAAAAAAACCGTTACCACTGGGAAATTGTTGTCGTATTAGAGATATAAAACACACAGGGACATGCTGTTATATCTGTTATAGTAAAACAGTCAACTTTATTGTGGTACTTGTCCATTAAGAGTATGTCCCATCATGTTTTATTCCTTAGTTGTCTTACTGATCTGAAAGCTATGTTTTCTAGATATAATTACCTTGAAAATCATGTCTTATAAACTTGCAACATTTGAATGGCACTTTAAATTTTTATTATTTTAGCAAAAATGACTGTTACCAGTGAGTCCAGAGTTAGTCCTTGGATTGAATTGGCTTCCATGATCAGCTAATTGAGGTGCTTGGTGTTGTCTCCTGCAGTGATTCTATACTATAGAAAAGAACGCTGGTGACAGTAATTGGATAGAACAACCCCAGTAGTCTACTTCACACATTGAAGGACCTAAGCCTCTGAAGGAAGAAGAACCTGCTCTGGCCTTTATGGCATAGTGCATTGACGTTGCCTGTCCAGTCCAATCCACAGTTCAGGTAGACCCCCAGGTGCCTGTAGGACTGCACCATATCCACCTTCTCCCCCGATCTTGCAGTCTCTTTCACATGCCAGAAATCCACCATGAGTACGTTTGCTGATGTTAAGCTGCATGTTGTTTTCCTTGCACCACATGTCAAAGTCCTCCACCAATCCTCTGTATTCTGGTTCATCTCCATTGTGAATGCACCCCACTATAGAGGAGTATTCACCAAATTTTTTCAGGTGGCTTGAGCTGGTGTTGTATTGAAATTCTGATGTGTAGACATAGTGAAGTGGAAAGGTGATAGGACCGTTCCCTGCGGGACCCCACAGACAGTTTTGTAGCCTCACAAACCATGGCCTGTTTTGAGAGAAACAGGTCTGTGGTCATTAAGAGAAGTGAGAGAAACTGGTCTGTAGTCATTAATAGAAGTGAGAGAAACAGGTCTGTGGTCATTAAGAGAAGTGAGAGAAACAGGTCTGTGGTCATTATGAGAAGTGAGAGAAACTGGTCTGTGGTCATTATGAGAAGTGAGAGAAACAGGTCTGTAGTCATTATGAGAAGTGAGAGAAACAGGTCTGTGGTCATTATGAGAAGTGAGAGAAACTTGTCTATAGTCCTTAAGATTACTGGGGTATTTTGTTTTTGGCAGTAAACCTATATATATTAAGTTTTCCAAAGTTGGGGAACACATAGCTGGCTGCTGCAGGTTTTCAGCACCCTGGGGCTGACTCCACAGCCCCACAGCCTTACCTGTACAGGGTTTTCCCCACTTCTCTTTTCACTTGGTCAGTTGTAATAGTCAGACTGGGAGAAAGGGAAGTTACAAAGGTGGCAGAGATGGAGGCTTCGTTAATGGACGAAGTGTTAATGTGTAGCGGATTTTGCAAACACCGCAGAAGCAACCTGACAAGCAGGACAACAAAGGACAAACACCAGTAGTGTCTTTTCTTGGGTGTTCACTGCATAAAGCATAAAATGGGACAATGTTACAACAATCGTCTCTCGTTTTTGTTTCACAGTCTCTCTTCAGAATGCTTCCAGCCGACTCTTATTACAGGATGTGTTTTCTTTCTGGTATGAAATGCATAACAACACCAAAGGCATATTTATATATAGAACTAACCAGATTGATGAATTTTGAAAATCAATGAAACAAACAAACAAAAAAAATATGAATATAACAACTCATAACTTCAATCATAAAATGGGACAGTGTTACCACAGTTGTCTCTGTTCTTGTTTCACAATCTGGAAATGCATCATTTAGTTAATACGTTGTCCCATTCCTCTGATATATAGGGAACTACAATACCGCAAAGTCACAATTCACAGGTTCAGTTCTTTTCTCAACTCATTTAACATGATTTAAGTCATGAACTGCATTACCCAAAATGCACCGTTCATTACTGGCGTGCATTTCACTCTGTGCAGCAATAAATTAACCACTTGTATTATCGAAACGGAAGGAAACTGGACTCAGATCAACATTAACAAGCCTCTGCATAGTCATGACAAGAAACACAGGACATGAACTGATACTTGAGATGTTGTACCGTTCATAAAAACATCACGTGATACAGTATATACCATGTATTTAACATGAATAACCCTTCATATAACACATAACAGTGTCCACACCAATATGACCACCATATTTTATTCTGATCTCATCCTAACTACTATTTAACATGCTCTAGGAGTTCATTAGTTTAGTTTTTTTAAATTGAGAGACACACACCTGTCTCCAGAGTGCTTCCCTCATACTGAAGAGTGCAGCACCAGGGGGATATACCACTGGTCGAAGAGAAGGGGTTGTACTAAGTCGGCAACACGAAACAACATAACACATCTTTCTAATCAAACACACGCAGTATAGGATAGTAGTGCAGTTATTATGTTCGATAAGCACCAAGACTAAATGCTGTGTAAAACAATTACAATTTCCATAATGTGTAAATTTAAAACATACTCCCAACCCCCCTCCTTAAGGAAATCATGGATCATCCCTTGCTCAAGCTCTCTCTGCACCTGGTTGAGAAATAACTGATCTGGTTACCAAAGTTTGATGAATGATAACATTTTCACATCGTTACAAATGGACAGCATGGCTGATGCCTGGGAATTAATCTCTACAAATCCGCCCATAATTTGGTTTGCAGTCTGTTTGTATCCTGTGCTTGTTCTCATTCCACTCCACACTTCCTATTCCCATTGTTCTCTTGCAACTTGTGCTACAGCATGACCCTGTAATTCTTCCCTGTTTTATTTATTTACTTTTTACAGTAAAGATAAATTTATGTTGTGATAAAAAAAAAAAACCTAAATAAATCAAAATAATTTAATATTTTAGCATCATCAAAGTGGACACGCTTTTTGCCGAGACTTTCCAGAAATGTATTCTTGGCATTTTCTCGACCGATTTCTTGAGGAATCTCCCTGAGATGCTTTTTAACCAGTATTAAAGGAGTTCACACCTACGCTGGACTCTTATTGGCTGCTTTTCCGAATATTTCGCTCCAAGTCAACCATTGAAAAAAAAGTATTTTTTTGTAAATAACATGTTAGTTTTCTAATGAAAGAAATGAATATGTCGGCACGATTATATTTTGGTCTACAACACCGATTTCACACATTTAATCATACACCTTCTGATCAAAAGCTTATTAACATCATGAGAAACGTTTCAGTCGAGTGTCCACAAACTTTTCACTGGTAGTGTGTGTCAACACACACACTCACACACACACACACACACACACACACACATACATATATATATATATATATATACATATAAACATACACATGGACAGACTATATTACCACATATTAAAAGTAAGCTTTATGTATATTGACTAGGTTTACATTTGCACTATAGTACAGATGATGTTTATTTTTAAGCCATTTTTTGTTTGAGGCCTAAAGTAAAATGTTATCATCCATGTCATTTCCTGTGAGTCAGCTTGAGAAAATAAACACCGTCTTCCATAGAAACAGTGAACTGGTCAGTGTTGTTTTTTTAATCACCTACAATATGTCATTTTAAATCACCTAAAATGCAAAAAAAAAAAAAAAGGCTAAGCCAACACATTGTGAAAAAAGCATACCAAATATACGTGACTCAACTTTTATGGCACCACCCAACCTTATCTTATCATTCGCAGGCCTGTATGTGCTGTGTCAATAAGCCATTGCCAGTGCTTGGCTTGCCCAACCTCTGGCTGCTGTCCTCCAGCCAGATGAGTGGAAGGAGGTAGGTACTTGTCTCACTGAGACTGAGGTCTGTGGATTAGGGAAGGGAGGGTATCATATAAAGGCTCTTTGTTTCAGGAGAGTCCGTGTGCTTAGGCCAACACTATGGACACTGCTGAGTGACATGGTTTGTCTCGTTGTAGCCATGGAGCTTGCTTGTCTGTCACGGATATATAAGCCTCTGTCGTAAGACACACAAAGGCCACGATTATAACTCTGTTTACTCTTATGATGACAGAGACCAGAGAAAGCCAAAGAGCACCCAAACCACACTTTGTTGACTCACAGTAGGCCAGCTTTCAGATTTCTGTTTGAATCTGGCGGTTTAATTCTGGGAATTTGATTCTGGGGGTTTGATTCTGGGAGTTTGATTCTGGGGGTTTGATTCTGGGAGTTTAATTCTGGGAGTTTGATTCTGGGAGTTTAATTCTGGGAGTTTGATTCTGGGGGTTTGATTCTGGGGGTTTGATTCTGGGAGTTTAATTCTGGGAATTTGATTCTGGGGGTTTGATTCTGAGGGTTTGATTCTGGGGGTTTGATTCTGGGAGTTTGATTCTGGGAGTTTAATTCTGGGAGTTTGATTCTGGGGGTTTGATTCTGGGAGTTTGATTCTGGGGGTTTGATTCTGGGAGTTTAATTCTGGGAATTTGATTCTGGGGGTTTGATTCTGGGGGTTTGATTCTGGGAGTTTGATTCTGGGGGTTTGATTCTGGGAGTTTGATTCTGGGAGTTTGATTCTGGGAGTTTAATTCTGGGGGTTTGATTCTGGGAGTTTGATTCTGGGGGTTTGATTCTGGGAGTTTAATTCTGGGAATTTGATTCTGGGGGTTTGATTCTGGGGGTTTGATTCTGGGAGTTTGATTCTGGGGGTTTGATTCTGGGAGTTTGATTCTGGGAGTTTGATTCTGGGAGTTTAATTCTGGGGGTTTGATTCTGGGAGTTTGATTCTGGGAGTTTAATTCTGGGAGTTTAATTCTGGGGGTTTGATTCTGGGAGTTTAATTCTGGGAGTTTGATTCTGGGAGTTTAATTCTGGGAGTTTGATTCTGGGAGTTTAATTCTGGGGGTTTGATTCTGGGAGTTTGATTCTGGGAGTTTGATTCTGGGGGTTTGATTCTGAGGGTTTGATTCTGGGGGTTTGATTCTGGGAGTTTGATTCTGGGAGTTTAATTCTGGGAGTTTGATTCTGGGGGTTTGATTCTGGGAGTTTGATTCTGGGGGTTTGATTCTGGGAGTTTGATTCTGGGAGTTTAATTCTGGGAGTTTAATTCTGGGGGTTTGATTCTGGGAGTTTGATTCTGGGGGTTTGATTCTGGGAGTTTAATTCTGGGAGTTTGATTCTGGGGGTTTGATTCTGGGGGTTTGATTCTGGGAGTTTGATTCTGGGGGTTTGATTCTGGGAGTTTAATTCTGGGAATTTGATTCTGGGGGTTTGATTCTGGGGGTTTGATTCTGGGAGTTTGATTCTGGGAGTTTAATTCTGGGGGTTTGATTCTGGGAGTTTGATTCTGGGAGTTTAATTCTGGGAGTTTAATTCTGGGGGTTTGATTCTGGGAGTTTAATTCTGGGAGTTTGATTCTGGGGGTTTGATTCTGGGAGTTTAATTCTGGGAGTTTTCACAGTTCAGAGAGTGTCATGCTGGCTGAGAAAGCTGTTTGGTGTCAACTAAACTTCACACCATGCTCATGAAGAGAGCATGGCTGCATGCATTATTGTAATGCTGTGACATTCTGAAATAAGAAGGAAGAATAACACGTGTGTGAGAATTCAGTTATTAAAAAAAACAGGTCAGTAGACTGACTTCAATTTTCCCTTACCAAAATCTATTTGCATGCAATATATTCTATTGTTGGTAAATAAATTCAGCTTATGCTAATGTAAAAAAAGGTCTGGGCATTTCACTGAAGCTGCTATAACCACTGCTATTAAAATAATATGTTGAACCAAACTGCACTCTAAATATCAGTATCTGGATTACACAGTGAAAAAAATGTGTAGTCTTCTATTCAGTAAACTACTAGTAATTAAATAAGATGACACAGGAATAAACCTTCCCTCTTGGCTGATTTAGTATGAGCTCTGCCTGCACAAACCATCTTAATGTTTATATAGACAACAGCAAAAATATTTAGGGAATTTCTACCAGAACTCTCCCACACTAACAACACATTAAGTGTATTTTTATTTTCCCTAGAAAAAATGTTACAGGTCATCAGGGCATTGCAGAGCAGTTGCTCTGACCTATGCTTTGAGAACTAGCATGTTTGGAATTAAATCACTATTTATTGTCATTATAAACTTATTTCTATTCATAATCAAACAGACTTAAATGAAAGTGAAGAATAGGCTAAATTAATACTTGGTGGATATGTGAGCAATGTATTGTTTAGCATACTTCCAATCTTTAATGCTCCATATATTTGTAGGCAAATAATGCACGATAACATAAAACAAACTCGTGCTGCATTGGCATGTCCTCATCGACGTATAAGATTACCATCACAAGACTGCCTACATGTTTAGTGGAAAAAGACTGTGGGATCATCAAAACTTCTGAGCAACACCTATAACCAGTCCCTGTTTAAGTCCGTGTAGTCTTTTTCAAGAATCATTTCCAGCTGAGGCTACACTGGCTAAAGTTTAACAACTACAGCTCATATGAAACCTACATATAATACATACAATAATATATATGTACACATGTAACTGATATACATTCATTGAACAATTTTCTAACAAAGTATAGTGTCTTCACATGCAGTACAGGACCTATATAGTACAGGATTAAACCTATATCTGAACAGAAGATTTGTAAAGTATTTTCACCATCGTTTAGGGAATTCTATCTACACATTGTAGACAACTGTTAAAGAAAGATAATGAGTCAGTAGGGAGAACTTCATGTACTTGATGGTAATGAGAAAATGAATCACACAGCAACGAATTAAGGGGAGCGTTATAAGTTAAGTAATGATGATAAGTATAGATTAGATTTCATGTGATTATACTCCCTAATACATAGACACACATTTCTTGTTTTCCTGTTCTAGAAAATGAAACTCTACATATTTCCTGTGCATTGAGACATGATCATTCCTAAGATGAACCAGAAGGGAAATGAGTCTTTCATGTAAACAGATTATCATCACAGTACAGCAAATAAACACAACTAATTACAATGTTTTGTTATGGGTTTGCAAGGAACCTTGATATATGGTCAGTTAGAAGCAATGTTTGGATAAAGATATCAAGAGCTATATTAAGAAATGTTCTGACAAACATTATCAATCATGATCTCATTTCTTTGCATATAACTGAAGGAAATGACTCTCCACTCTTCGGATAAAAGCGTCTGCTAAGTGAATAAATGTAAAATGAAACCTATTTTACTACTGCATCAGAAGCCACAAACAGGAAGCCACATAAAGTACACGTATAAGACGTCAGAACTGCTAGTTTCATGCCTTTGAGTACACCTACACATTCACAGAATTACACACACACACACACACAGTATCCAGGGATGGTGGATCCAGGGATATGAAATGATATGAAATGATATGGCTTGGGCTATGAAATGATTAATACGTATGAAATGATTTTTAAAAATGAAAATGAATCACTGGCATATTACTGTGGAATGAGAGGAGTAAAACACTTCGGGACAAGCTGTTATAGGAAAACATTCAAATGCAGCATGGTGACAGTAACTCCCTTTGCATTGAGCTGCATCACCCAAAGCCATTTTTGATTACTTTCCGATAACAGCATGCTCCGTACGGTTTTTACTCCTAACTTAAAGAGTGGCAATCCTGATTTTTTTTAAAACGTCCTATTTGTATTGTTTCAGGGATTGAAGCATTTCCCCAGTCAGAAGCTGCGTCTCTGGCTGTACCACCTCATTTGAGGACAGTAGCTACAAGGATGCTTCAGTGACTGAGGGATCATCAGACTAAATTTACACTAAGAGAAAGACTGTGAGAGTCAGGATGTTCTTTGATTTCCTCTTTAACCGTGTAAACGTGTCTTGAAAATGCTAATGGTGAAAATGCTAATGGTCTATTATGCACAAGGTTCAAAACTATTGCTGTTGTCTAAAACTCTGAGTGAGTTAACATTATATAATTACATATGTGTGTGTGTGTGTGTGTGTGTGTGTGTATATATATATATATATATTACAAAAAGGTCCTTTTGCAATTTTATCCAATCCACCCCTGACATACAGTCTCCCACAAACCAACCTCATGTGAAGATTGGTTGATTAGGAAGTCACATGATGCTTTAGCTCCAGTTTGTAAAAGCAGCAAAATTAAAAACATGGTTATAAACCATTTTTAAAAGAAATACCTGGATTGAGTTCTGGATATAGTGATAAAACTAAAATCTCCGATATCTTTACAGATAAAGATTTAATATTAATGCATATTAATTGCTTCAAATATCTAAATATGAATACTGTTTAAATAAAAGGTAAATGGATGATTCATTTTGATAGACCACAAATATTTAATCTACATATGCTCAAATGGAAAAAGTCTATCAAGAGGAGGTCAGTAGGTGTGGTGAAAGTATCTGAACTAAAATAATGACAGAGGGTTATTGCACAAGTAAACTTATGTGTGTCCCAAAGCAAAAGAGCATAAAGATTGTCCCAAGGTAATACATTTAACAAGGCATTTCTCTTTAAAATCAATTTTATTAAAACAAGAGACATTTTCTTCCACCTAATTGTTCTTTGAGTGAATTATGATTGTCAACAGGGATTCCTTGGTTCCTGTTAGAGGTGAGCTCTTGCTGTAAAATACATGTACAGACTGTTATGAGACAAAATCAGTATCTAAAACACACATAGGCTAATACAGTAGGAAAACTTCCATTTAAGCTTATCTTTAAAAAATAAAATAAAAAAGACAATTGGGTATTCTAGTAATGTGCTTTTTAATAAGACATTTCACAGTTCTTTAGTAAGGCAACAATAAAGACGCTGTGCTCCAAGCAGGAGCTGGAAGGCACTTTAAATGACTTTTGAGGTCACAAGTTTTGATTATCTGTTAAAGGAAAAATGGCTTGATTGTTTTGCTCAAATGGAACAGAGAATATATTTTGGAACGTGTATTGCATTGAACATTTCACCAGCAAATGAAAGAAAATCCTACACGAAACTTCATATTTTTTGCTTTATAATAAGTGCAAGACAGTTTTAGTCGGAAACAAGTACAATAGCATAAGCCGCTCTATGTCCATAAACTAGGCCATTAATAAAGGTCTTCAATCCTTACCCCTTTTTAAGAGACTGTGCTCAACCCATGTTGACGTTTACTCTCTTCGAGTTTTTTTTCAAGACACTGAATGAGGACAGGGTCTACTTTGGGATCAAACTTGTTTGCAAACCAGTGGCCATAGTCCAAGAGCCACCTGAGTTCTGCAGCACCATAAATGCAAACACTACGCATATGTATTCCGGTGCATGGGGGGTACAAAGACCCTTCCAAATAGTTCCACTTTACCAGACGGGTTTTACTCTTCAGATCAGTCACATCAGGCTCTGCCCTCGGGATCGCTCCTGGCACACCGGGCACTCGTACCAGCGTGGCCCAAAAGTGCTCATCCGGAGAGTAGGTGTCAGATGACCACTCTAAGAAGTCTTTTGCCAGCTGATTAGTCTGAACATACTGGACAAAGTCACGTGAAAGGACAAAATACGCACTTCCAATAAACATCTCAATGCCATGAGGTGGGGGGCTTTTAGTGACTGTAGTTCTAATAGGCAACTTCTGGTACTCATATGGGACATCTTTCAGTTCATGCTGAAAGCTGAATCGTTGTTTCTTTAGCTCACTTGGTCGGCTTGACTCCAACATGTTTGCACCGTTCAGCTTTTTCAGTTCTTTCACCAGCTCATAGTTGGACCTGAGTGGGAAGTCTTGCCCACAAAGATTGATAGCATACTTCCATTTGACCTCTGACCCCATTAGGTCTGACAGGCAATTGAGATCTGCACTGAGTCTTGTGATGTGTGCATAGTGCACTGATTCCAGTTTGGAGGCGATGAATATGTTTGGGAAACATTTGGCCAGGTTTTTCACCCCTGCGATAAAGGATTTGGAGGACTTCTGATCATAATGAATGCAATATACGTTGTGTGGCGCATAGATGGCTCTGATAATCCTCTCTATCATGGGCATGTTCTTATGCACTACTAAAGAGTAGGCTAGTGGAAAGTCACGTTCCTCGTCAGTCACGGAGGTGCCATTGTAACCTCTCGCAGATAGGTATTTCGGACAGTCCTCAGTAAAGGACACAACACTCTCATCATCCAAATCCACAATGTCTCTCCGCCTTATCTCCAAAGACTTGCCAATTTCTACTGGATCCAGCTGATAAATGGCAGTGCAGTCAATGGCATCTTTGTTAGACTGAGAATTGGATGATCTTACTGTAATTCCATAGGGCTCGATGTAGAATCGTTTTTTCAATGAGACCTTTACGTAGACAAGCTTCAGTACACACACAATGGACAATGACACAAAGAGCAGGTAGAGTTTGTACCTTAGTTTATGTAAAGCAGCACATCTCCGTTTCATTCTGTGGGCAAATAAACAAAAAAAAAGGAACTGTTGAGGGAAATTGAGTCACACGTCTTTATTCTTAAAGACAACTTGTTTTGGCCAACATTTATGCATTGATAAATTAGTTAGTGATATGTCACATTTAAAGTCAGATAACAGATAAAAGAACAAAAAGGATGCAAAAAAAAAAAAACCCATTAGGAAGCTCTACTCCTTCTTAATGCTCTTTCCTAATTATGAAGTTGTTAAGTGGAAAACTTTACATTTTGAATAATAATACATTTTATTCTTTCAATACTTCTCTGAAAAACGTCCTCAAGAATGTACTGTCACGTGCGCCTCTCTGTTTCTCAGCAACTTGTCCATACACACACATATAACCTGCTTTACTAATTAAAACTATTTAAGATGATCCTGATCACATGAGCACATGTGTGTGCAGCAGGTGTGAAACCCACCTTGCGTGTCGCTTCTTTTCTGTAGTGTTCCATCAAAAATATCTTCAACAAACTGAGGAATAACAATCCAGTGCCAGTCTGTCCTGCTTTACATAGGCTTCACCTGTTTAACATTAAAAATAATAATAAATAAAGAACAGCATGAGTAAAATACCAAAACATTTAATGTTACAGCCCACGTGGCTTAGAATGAAACGCACCAGTAAGATAAATGAGAAAATAAGAGGCTGCACAGTAACTCTCTAAACAGCTGCTTCTTTCAGCTCACAAACTTAACATTCAGAGTCGAATAGAAATGAACCTTCTTTACATGACTCCTCGGATTTATGATCAGATTTTGTATTTTAACAGAACAAGAATACTTACGGTATTCGAGTCAGTGAGAGAGATCTACTTGTTTCCCCTTCGCTTAACTGTGAATAAGTGATATCCGCTGGCGGTTTTCTCCCAGAAACGGACTTGAAGAAGGGAAGGGGTGGGGTGTGGGGAAGGGGTGGGGTGTGGGGGAGGGGGCGTGTCACAGCCGAGCAGCAGTGAGGTGTAACAAGCGCAAGCCACGCCCACAAAACTACAGTACAGGCATCACTGCAACAGTTACTACACTATACAATGACTGAGCTCTTTGGAGAAATAGTACTAATAATAGTAAATTCGCACGTGGATAGACTTAACTACTGAAATAGTAATTACTATGAAAGCACTCATTCATTACTCATTCGGCCATTTTAGGTTGTCATCCAAAACGAATTTAATTAACAAAGCTCTCTCATTACATTACAAATAATCTGTTCATAGCATTTTATAATCAAACATGTATTGCAAATCAGCAAAGGTTCCAGTGTAAA
Source organism: Ictalurus furcatus (assembly GCF_023375685.1). Classification (NCBI taxonomy): domain Eukaryota; kingdom Metazoa; phylum Chordata; class Actinopteri; order Siluriformes; family Ictaluridae; genus Ictalurus; species Ictalurus furcatus. Next base: position 7,371,647 of record NC_071276.1, read on the forward strand.
CTAGCTTTCCCAGTCCCAGTCGTTGTTCAGGAATGAATCCCAGTATCTGTCCATCATGTAGGATGGCAGGAACTCTTCATTACTAATCAGTCGGATGGAAGCGATGCTCATAAGAGTTTCATTTCTTAATGCTCCTGTAATAAAAAAAAATAAAATAAATAAAGAAATAAAACCCCAACAATTGTGTAAATTTAACAGTAAGGTCATTTATTAATGTATAATTCTGCAGCCTTTACTAATACTTAATATAGCTTTGATGTTCAGTGATCTTAGACCAAATAAATGATGGTGTCTGATATTTACTAGTATTTATTTTGACATAAGAATGACTGTGAATAAACATTAATTAATTCATTCCATTTCCCAAAAAAAAAAAAAAAAAAAAAGGAACTGATATTTTATTAGATGGCTTGAAGACCACAACTTTGGTTCACAATCTTTTACTGAGACAAATCAGCTATATCATGTGTTTGTTGATTATAAAACTAGCACAGCTGATTTAACAAAGTCAAGTCCTGGCTTAGCTGGTCCACATGTGCAAGTGGAGGATTTTAGCGATTAAACATGTGCATTGGATGGTCATTATAAGTACTGAATTGCCTTGGCTAATGCTTGGCAATCCTTGGTAAATGGCTAAGCTAACACATTTTGACAATCATTTAATCACACTTCTGTTTTAAGAAGGTTGTTTCACAGAGCAATAGTCCAAAAACTGGTCTTTCCAATATGACATTCAAAAGATATGAAGAAACTTATCTGTATTTGATAAAAATTAGGTAAAGGTAAATTCTTTAACCCCTTAAACTCCCAGGAGCCAACAGTGTGGTCCAGTCTTACATTCCTCAGACCTACTGTACATACCTCTCTTATTAGGTTTACTGTAGTTACACCATAATATGCTTTCAATGATTTAAAAAAAAAAAAAAGCTGAGAATTTAAGGGGTTAAGAGACAGAAAGAAATGCTCAGAATCTGACAGTTCAGGTGGTCTTGTGGAGCATGTGGCAACTTGTGGACAGACAAACTAGACAAGACTGCAATATGTAAAGCAGGGTGCTACAACCCAAATTCAGATTTATGGGTCGTTGGGGGTTTTTTTTCATTCACAAAGACACCACTATGTCTGAAGCAGAGCTGGTGAGAACCGCACAGATGCCTGCAGGTTTTTGCAGATTACAGAAGCTGGCTCTGTCATGGTCTGAGGGTGAAAATTTCAGTCTGGTAAACGTCAACAACATGATAAAAACTGAAGAATCTAAACCTGTTTTTAATGACATCCTGTATCTTTGCTTCCAGCATGATTATTTTAAATAGGACTGTAAATGTAGGCAACAGCATACGGAAACAACCGTCCTTTTCACACACTGCTAGTTCCTTTTCATTAACCCCCAAATTTGGATTAATATAATTAATAAAGAAACTAGTGAACTTACTTCCCTGTACTCTGTAGTTCTCAGTGCTGCATGTATAAGAATCATAATCATAATCAAATATAGACCTGCAGCAATGAATAGATACAATCTATGATAATCATTTATGAAAATCGTTATCAACAAATCTCTGGTGCTATTTGCTTACAAGGTTCAGTTTAATTCAAGTTTGTTGTCATTATATGCTGTGTTTGTGCTCTTGCAGTTTAAAATTCTGTTATTTATTATAACGGGAGCGACCTGTAAGTGATCTATTATTAACGAGGCTGCGTTGCTCCTCACTCACAATGTACGTAGACGTGTTGATAAAGAGCGAGAGTGCAAGTAAGAGCTTTAATGTCAAACTGAAACAGTACGATCGAAGTAAACACAAGTAAAACAACATGTCTAAAGGAAGTGAGTCACAGAAACCATGAGCTGCCGTGAAAGTGCGATTTAATTAATTTATCAACGTTTAGTATCATCCTTTTCGACAGCAGCATTATCATCTTTGGCACACACTAACACTAATGAGACTGTAGGAATATTGTCATCTGGGGGAATCTTTCTACTACTATTAATATCGATTTCATCATCTTTTGGGCTTTTACTGCTTGGCGTGATAACTAAAAGTTGTTTTTCCTCGCATAAAGGGCTAGCTTGCAATTCTAAGGCACCAGCTAGAGTGGTGTCAGGTACCCTTGACGGTGATCTGCCACCACACAGCCTCTCATTGCATACAATGCCATTAATGTCTGTAATAAATTTATTTATTAATGTTTTAATAAAAAGTTTTGGCCTGAAGTTTATATTTGTAACACTATGGATTTTATTTTAAATAAATGAAAAAATAGTATTGAACATTTGGTTCCCCCCACTCCCCCCATCCGATTAATAATAAATAAAAAAATCGCTAGTTGCAGCCTTAATTAATAATGATTTAACTCAATTAAATAATTGAGGTCGTGCTCTAAAAGACTTGGTCAATACCAAATGAAATGTTAACCATTTTTACATTTCATTGTGTAAACAGAATCTTAGAAAAAAAGCTGCCAGTTTTCTTCACAGCCCCTCAGATCCCAGACTGATACCTGTCTGCTTCGGTTCCACTTCTTTAGGTGTTGCCTTTGTGGATTGGGGCTGACCACACTCACCCTAGAAACGATTAAAACTGACTCATGATTAAATCATTATAAGCATTTGCATTATTGTAGCTGTTATTAATAAATGTTACATACTGAATTGGGTGCAGAACCAGCACTACTTGCTGCAGTGATCCTCTTGTCATCTCTCCTGACGGAGGCCGGTGGTCGTCTGTGAACCTGAGTATCTGAAAAAGCAGCCTAAATGTAGTTGTGTAAAAGAGTATAAAACGGTGTACAAAAAAATCTACTACTCGTACTACTTTTTTCAGAGATAGCAACGCTGTTTAGACTGTGGGGATATTGGCATATGGGAGTGTCTTTATATTATTATTAATAATTATTTGATCATCTTTTGGACTTTAACTGTTTGGTGTGCTAAATAAAAGTTGTTTTCCTCGCATAAAGGGCTAGCTTGCAATATTAAATCACCAACTAGAGTGGTGTTAAGCACACTTGACTGCGATCTGATACCACATAGCCTCTCATTCTATACAATGTCAAGAACTGACAGGGAAATGACTAAAACTAAAGGGGGTTAACTCTATCTTCCTATTTTTGCTGATTTGACAGATTTATCTGGTTCATCAGCCTGACAATGAAATTTGAGTCCTGTGAATGTTTCCTTTAGATACGGGGAAGCATTTCTCGGTTGTGACAGTAGTGTGTTAGTGTGTCTGCACTGCAGCATTACTGTGAAAGGTGGGCAGTGGCAAAGATGTTTGATTTTGTTGGCTTTCTTCACAACAAAGCTGGCCTGTGACTGTCTTCTTTGATGACGGTTCCACCTCTTCAAGGGTTGTCCTCATGGCTCTGGACTCACCACACTCAAGCTAGAAATGATTCATGACTCAATCATTATAAGCATTCGCATTACTGTAGCTGAGAAATAAATGTTACATACTGAACTACAAGGTGCAGAACCAGCACTGCTTCTTGTACTCCTCTTATCATCTCTCCTGAAGGAGGCAGGTGGTTGTCTGTGAGCTTGATTATCTGAAAAAGCAACTTAAATGTAGTTGTGTAAAACTGATTCAAAACAAAAAAGGTCATTCACAGCTAAAATATCCCACCCTTCTCAGCTACACACATCTCTAGGAGAACTATATTACCTTTCCAAATGTGTTCACAGTGCAAAATTTCTAAATGTTCTTTAGAAGATTCAGTAGGTTTCTCAGGTACACCAGGATGCTCTCTGAATGTTAAGAGCAGCTCTTTGATGATTTCATGTTTTGCAAGGTCCAGTGCACTCTGTCCAAGTGAATTCTTATGATGAGGATTTGAGCCATACTGAAGAAGAAGCATCACGACCTGTGAATGAACACTGAGTTTTAGTGCTTGTGAAGGAAGTCACCTTTAAGTCTGGTCCAAGGGTGAAAATTTTTTTACATAAAGGGAAATGTAGGTTGGTAAATGCAAAGTAGTCTTTAGTAAAGTCTTGTAGTGTGAAGGACAACCTGAAGATTCTTCTAAAATATTCGTTATTGTAAATTATTCAATACTGTCCAGGCAATTTAAACAATTTCACCCCAATGATATTCAACATCTGTATCTCTAAAAGGAGCACAAGCAACATAGAATCCTTGAGCAGTTTTGTTTACCTCATATTCACCAGATGTAACAGCATCGTGGAGAGGAGTGAGTCCTTCCAGCCCCTTGCTATTTACATTTGCACCTGCACGCAAAAGTTCCTCCACCACATCTGGATAACCTTTTACACTGGCCTCATGTAGAGCTGTCCATCCTGACAATGCGACATCAGTTATTACGAACACATTTCCAAAGCCATTTTGCATTTCTTGTTCGATCTAGAGCTTTTACCTAACCTGCATTGTCAGCGATATTGATGTTTATTCCAGCTTTAATGAGCCTTTTAACCTCTGGTAGGTTTCCTCTCTTGCAGGCTCGATGGAGTCGAGTCTCTCCCAAAAAATTGCTACTGTTGATGTTTCTCAGGTTAAAGTTTGCAACTGGCTTCGTGGCTATTCAGAAAGATTAGAGATGTGTGTAAATACAGTTGCAATCAAAATTATTCAACCCCCATTGCAAATCAGGTTTACTGTCATAATTTACAGACTTTCAGCTGTTTGCAAATCAAACAAAAGCAATTGAAATAGTTCAACACAACGAATGCTTCAAATGGTTTCCCCAAATTCAATTGAAAATGCAACTTATAATGATTTCTCCAGTTTCAAAATTATTCAACCCCTTCATGGCAAGCATCTTTAGTACTTAGTAGAGCACACTTTTGCTCTTCTGACCTGCTGCAAACGAGAAGCATAGCTTCTGTCAGCGTTCCTGAGTAATCTCAGCCCATTCTTCATGAGCAATGGCCTCCAGTTCAGTAATATTCTTGGGTTTGCGTGCTGCAACCGCCTTCTTCAAATCCCACCAGAGATTTTCTATGGGGTTTGAATCAAGTGACAGTGATGGCCCTGTAGAATCTTCCAGAACTTCTTCTGCAACCAAGCCTTGGTGGAATTTGAGGTATGCTTGGGATCATTGTTCTGTTGGAAGGTCCAATGATGTCCAAGCTTCAGCTTCCTCACAGACGGCATGACGTTTTCTCCTAGGATTTCCTGATACTTCAATGAATCCATCATGCCTTCCACACGCTACAGGTTTCCAGCGAGCGTCACCGAGCCATCACCATGCTTGACTGTAGACAGAGTGTTCATTTTTCATTCGTCTTCCTCCAGACATACCGCTGATCCATCGTGCTGAAAAGTTTCAGTTTCTATACTGTGCTCACTGAAGCCTCAGTGCCTGTTGCCACCAAGTCTTGCTGCAAGTCTTGTGCAGTCACTCGAGGATTTTTCACAACCTGCCTTCTCAGCAGTCTGGTTGCAGCCGTTGATAGCTTCCTTTTTCTGCCCTGTCCAGGTCGTGTACACTCAACAAACCCCTAGCCAGTTCAGGTATTTCATGTGTTCCAGCTCAAGCACACCTGGTGCAACTAATGAAGCACTTGATTACTTGCATCAGGTGTGTTGAGACAACACCTGTTTAGCATATTTGTGCTGTTGTGAGGGATTCTATTCAGAGGGTTGAATAATTTTAAACTGGAGAAATCATTATAAGTTGCATTTTCAGTTGAGTTGGGGAAACCACTTCATTGTGTTGAACCATTTCAATTGCTTTTGTGTGATTTGTTCATTGCAAACAGCTGAAAGTCTGTACATTTTGACAAAAAACCTGATTTGCAATGGGGGTTGAATAATATTTATTGCAACTGTATATGTAGAGGCGATAAAACACAGGTCCTGCCATTTATATTTTTAGCTTATGAGTTAGTATGTGTAATAAATCACTTGATGTCTGTGTGTGAAGAACAAATATCCAATGCAAAAAGAATCCTGTTTGAGTAAACGTTACCTGCATTAAGCACATCAGCTTGGTTAGTTTGCTTTCTGAGTTGATGTTTGGATCGCTTCTTTTTGCGCTGGCTCAATTTAGCAGTGTATGAAGCCCCTTGATTTTCCACAGCTTTCTGAAAACCATCTTGTCCTGCACTCTCTGTACCTTGATTGTTATCTGGTGTTGGAAGTAAACATAAGGGCTTCTGGGACAAGTCTGTCAATATGCTGACAGAGCTCTCTGTGTTCAGTGAATCAGTTGTACTCTCTGTTGGTCCTCCCCTGCTATGCTCCTTAACAGTTTTGCACAAGTCATGCTGCTTATCCTGTCTTTCTCCCTCATAAGTGCTGACTACTGGGGCTGGACTTAACCTTGCTTGAATCGTCACAGCCTCGCTATGCTTCTGAGTGCTCTTTAACTGTTCCTGCTCTTCAATCACAGTGCAGTCTGAATCTGCAGAACTTTTAGTATCATCATTTTCGACAGCATCATCTTTGGCACACACTAACACTAATGAGACTGTAGGAATATTATCATCTGGGGGAATCTTTCTACTACTATTAATATCGATTTCATCATCTTTTGGGCTTTTACTGCTTGGCGTGATAACTAAAAGTTGTTTTTCCTCGCATAAAGGGCTAGCTTGCAATTCTAAGGCACCAGCTAGAGTGGTGTCAGGTACCCTTGACGGTGATCTGCCACCACACAGCCTCTCATTGCATACAATGCCATTAATGTCTGCAGAACTGACAGGGCAATGACTAAAACCAAACAGGGTTACTTTATCTTCCTGTTTTTGCTGAAGCTGTTTGATGTATTCATTTGGGTCATTACTCTGACAATAAAGTTCTACATTAGATAATTCAGTGAATATGCTTCCTTTAGGTAGTACAAGCACTTCTCTGTGTGCAATACTGTTTACATCGTCTACATTCGTCCCTTTTGAGGAAACAGCATTACTGTCAAAAATGGGCCGTAGCAAAGATGTTTGTTTTTGTTGCCTTTCTTTACAATAAAGCGGAGTTGTGACTGTCTTCTTTAATGTCGGATTATCTGAATGAACAAGTTTTAGCTGCTCATTGGTTGGTTTTAACTGCCCTACATTTTTTAAGCCCACCTGAGGCTCAGGACTGCAGGTAAGTCCCTGGTCATGAATTAGCCCTATAAGTAGAGACTGAGAACTGCTCGATTCAGAAGATTCTTCTAAGGGTAAAGATTGCTCATCTGCACACGATGCACTGACTTCAATTTGACAGGACGTAAGGACAGGAATACTACATTCCTGATAGCTGTTACTTTGAGCATGTGAGCGATATGGATCTTCACAAACAACAGGACTGGAAAAGGGATTCCTACATACGTTTTTGTTTAGCGGAGCAGCTCTACTAGCCATGCTGCCAGTTCCAGTGTTTATGACAGAGACACTGTTCAGGTCAAAGTTGAGCAAGTAATCCAAAAAGTTTTGATCGCTCGCCATTGTCATTCTTCGCATCTTTTTTTTACCGACCCCAGAATTGCTCTCCTCCACAAGATCGGTTTCATGTTGGTCTCTAGAACCAGCCAAGACTGCTTCATCAGTGGTATCCCTGCATGAATCTTTCCATTGATTTGGGTTTATTTCATTAGCATCTGAAACCAAACTCTGAAATAAAAACATACAATAAATAATTTGAAAAACAAGCTAATCTGCTCTATTTGCATTAATATTATCATCAATCCTGACATTACCTGATTTACAAGAAGCTCCTCATTTATGGTGCTGTCATTTTCTCTGACTGTTTCATCAACTACTCCTAAAAATCATGAACATGTTCAAATAAACTCTAATATGTTTACCCAAAATGTTCTAATAAAACCAAATATGTTCCTAAAACCTAAACCAAAGTAGCCTTTTAATCAATTGGATCAAATTATAGGTGTGTGAATATGGCAGCTTTCCAGATGTTTGAAATGTAGCCTGATTAAAGGGAGCTACTGTAGCAAGATTGCCAAGCTGGCGCAACTGTTATTTCTTTCATAAAGTGAACTGATGTTAAAAATAAAATACACAATTATACTGAACAGTGAAAATATATATTTTGCAACTTGTAGGTACAGAAATGGCAGGTTAGTATGCATCACATGAAGTAGCAGCTCATTCTAATCCTAGAAAATGACAAAGCTAACAAAAAAACAATCATACCCTCTTATATGTGCTGTATTGCTATCTTAAAAATAAATAAAATGATAATGTTTTAACATCAACAATGAAAATGAACCATATAAACCATATTAACATAGACATGAAACAATCCACTACAAAAAGGGATTTTTTGACTAAATTAGGTAATTGTTGAGACAGTTCTTATCATACTAACGGTCTGTGGCTCCAGAGAAGTCCTGAGTAGCACTTAAAGCCCAGTGTTCAGGTGATGGTGACCGAGTCTCAGTGTAATCCACAGTGATATCACTGTCAGGATCACTGTCTGGGCAAGACGTGGGGTCAGATCCTGGAGACTCTCGCTCTTGAACAGGTAAGGAGCCATCGTCTTCGGAGTCTTTTCTTGGGTCTCTTAGTTGCGGCAAAATTTGAGCTGATGATTTTACTAAGAAATAAGGAGATAGAAGAGTAAACTGACAAATGTTTTCTCATGTAATGTATAAAACCCATATAATTATTATGAAGCAGTCTCTTGGTGTTGCATGATTAATGCTTATGTATTAAATACTGCAGGTGTGATATCCCTTTTGCCATTTCCACACTGTATCTGCATACCTTCAGCTTTTGCAGAGGAAGTGCCGTGTACTTCTGTTGTATCCTCTGAGTCTGGACAAACAGCTGGACAGACTTCAGCTTCACTGGCCTGCTGATCTTTTTCTGCTTCATCTATAGCAGCAGACTGTCTTGTCCTCTGAGTGGCACAAAAAAAAATCATAAGGAGACAATCCTGTGCCAATGTTTGAGTCAAGTAGCAGAGATACTTTCTGACTAATAAATGAATTCAGTGATACAGGTTTTAGTTTCTCCACTAGTGTTGGATCACAAGTTGTAGAGCAGCTGTCTAGGAATCTATATTCAACTATTGAATAATATAAACTGAATAATGTATACATTATATCTTAACCACAATGTTAAGCCATTTAAGTCTGTTAATCCATTATTAGAAAACTGAGATTACTCATTTCATACTCATCAAGTCCTCGTGCCCTGTGGCTGGGGGCAGAGTCATCCTGAAAGAGACTACTCGCATCAACTTTGTATTGATTTTCAGAGCTCTCTTGGTTTTCTTGTTATCCATCTACATTTATATTAAATAATCATCTATTAAATAATGAAATATTTCCATATTGAACATTGACTAATTCGATATTTAAAATTAAATAATTATCCCACTTGAGCGGCTTATACATTAATCTTGATTCGAACCATATAACTGATCTGCATACCATCAACCAGTGTGACGTATAGCCTGTAGTGATTTGTGTACAGAGTGCGATAGCAGTGGAACATGGACAAAGTTACCTCACGTAACACAGATAGTACAGCCCTTCAACCACATTTTCCTACATTGTATCACTACAGAACAGTTTATATATCTTTGTAGTTGTAGAGGCATAGTAAGTCCATACCAAGTTAATCAGTGCGAAGGCTGGCTAAAAAGGCATAGCACTAAACTTTGTCAGTTTGTTTGTTTTTCCCCCAAAGTCATAGTGCAACCCAAACATAAAGTCCAGCCACTACTGAGTCATTCAAAGCACCTTGCACTGTAAAAAACATGGCAACATATGATAGGGGGGAAAAAAACTTGTCAAAGTCCATGTGTACAGTCATAAAAATTTATGACCTATTCATCTCACACTAAATATGTCATCTAAACGGCGCCCTGAGCCAGTATTAATTCGTTTATAGTATGGGCTAAGAATGGGCCCATCTGTAGGCCATGGTGATGATGTCCTCCACACAGTTGGCCAGCTTCTGCTGAGACAAAGGAAGATAAACAGTTGATCTGAGGATCACATAGCCACAGTCCAGGCTAAATAATACCATAGGGCACGTACCAGACACAGCAAGAAACGCTCTGAGGTTCACCTTCACTGAATGCTGACTACTTGGGTAACTTACAGTGGTGGTGGTGGGGGGATTACAGAAAACCAAATTGGATAGTGTATAGTGTACACTCATCAGTTAATAGCACCATTAGTTAAAACCATAATGTGTTAATTTGTGCAAACCCATATGTTCTGTTTACATGTAAATCAGACTAAGAAAATATATAAGTAAATAAACAAACAGATTCTCTGATTGAATATTTAGCAGAAACATTCCCTATTCCTGTTAATAATATAAAGAGGTTTTTTGTATGTTTTAATATTGTTTTTCAATCCACTAGATACACTATACAGCCAAAAGTATGTGGACAGCTGAACATCACACCCTTATGTGCTTTTTGAAAATCCCATTCCAGATTTAGTCTACCTTTGCTGTTATAATAACATCCACTCTTCTGGGAAGGCTTTTTGCAAGATTTTGGAGCATGGCTGTGGGGATTTGTGATCATTCAGCTACAGGAGCATTAGTGAGGTCAGGCACTGATGTTGTATAAGGAGGCCTGGTGTGCAGTCGGTGTTCCAGTTCATCCCGAAGGTGTTCAGTGGGGTTGAGGTCAGGGCTCTGTGCAGGACACTCGAGTTCTTCCACTCCAACCTTGGCAAATCATGTGTTCATGGAGCTCACTTTGTGCATGTTGTAATGCTACAACATACAGAGACATTCTATATAATAGTGTGCTTCCACCTTTGTGGAAAGAGTTTGGGGAAGTACCACATATGGGTGTGAGGGTCAGGTGTCCATAAACGTTTGGTCATACACTGTATCATATCATGTCTACTTCTAATGGCACTTTATGCAGATAATTTCACATTTGAATTGTTGGAAGAAGGCTGTAGCCTCCTGATATTTGTCCCACCCAAATTTGCATCCATGTATATAACCCTGGACAGGAATCCCAGATTAAACACATTTAGAGGTTGTTTGCCCTTTTGCTAAACGTTTTACTAAATAAGCCTCTCAGACCCCAGAAATATGCTGAGTCTGTGAAGAAAATTTAACATCTCTAGATGGTGAGGCCAGTCATGGACCAGTGTATCTTGTCCCAGCAGGTTGTCCCAGATCTGGGTTATTGCTTCTGGGTGCTGATGACACTCAAAAGGTTGTCTACTGCAGTATTGTATAGCTCCTGGGAGATGAGATGATTGTGCTCAGTGAGGCAAACCTTGTACGGACCTGCCTGAGGTAATTTCATGCAAAGCAAAGAGAGTCGCTTGACCTTGCCATGCCCTGGTGGCTGTTACAGTTGATAAAGCTGTGTAATACTCGGAGGAGACAATGGCAACAGAGAAACCAATTTGGAGAGGAGAAACGATGTTTGACCATCAAGAGTAAAAACGATATAGTGCAAGTTTTAAGAGGCAATGTAGAAAACAATGTGGTGAGAGATAGCTAATACAGGCTAGTAATACTAACGAGGAAAAACGACTCAAAGCTAAGAGACTCCTCAGAGCTCTGCAGCATTCTATGGAAAAAATTCACCTGATGCATAAAACACACTCACAAAGCTAGAATGTTTTGAGAAGAAACTATACCAAGCTTTGCAGGACAGGATGCCTGTCAATCAAGTGTAGTCACAAGCTGCTAAGTGGATAAATTCATATTGTGGAGGTCTGACAGGTGTATGATGCAATATGAAGACAGGTAGAGAGTGGTATGCTGTACAGTGGTACTTATAGCAAATACTGTTCAAATCACATGTCATAACTTGACTTTGTTGGATGGTCCCTGTACGTGTGCGCACACAGAGATCCAGGTGATTCTCACCACTCTCGATGGTTATCAGTGAAAAGACACTGTTCCTTAAAAAACACGAGAAATATTCAATTTACAGCACTTGGTTTGAAGATACGCATCTACATGCATAACAGTAAATAAACAGTGCAAATAATTTCAATGTTATCTTATATTTGTATCTGAACAGAAAAATCTTAAGTCATGGTATATGGTTTTCTGGAATGTACCCCAGGAAGCAAAGCCCTGGCTTGACAGAGTAGGAAACAAGCCAAGAACTACTGCAGAGGTATTGATGAATCTTTTGTAAGCAATAGCAGAAAAGTCTGGCATTCAACCAAAAGCTTCTATCAAAGCCGACGATAGCTTACACTGCGAAACAGTCTAAGGAAATTAAGCTAATAAAAAGGTTCCTTTACTGCTTGAGAAGTAACTGTTTTGCTAGATAGACTGTGGTGTAATTTATTATCCATACTGTAACATTCTTTTGTACAGAATATAGGCAGACAAAAAAAAAAAAAACAAAACCCTGTTGCTGTATTAATGCTTATTTGTATGCAGCTTTCGAATGTGCTGTTGGAGAATTAGAGAGCAACTGCATGCCTTAAAAATTAAATCAGTGGTGGTACTGATAAATTCTCTTTATATATTTTAATATATCTTTATTCACTTTTTTTTTTTAATGTATCTTTGCTTACTCGCACATATTTATTGGTTGATCAGTTTTTTTGTTGTTTTTTTTTTTTTAATTTTGCACGATTTGGTTCTTTATAGTCATGATGATTACATTAAGATTCCAGTTTATAAAATAGTAGTATATGTATATATATCATATGCATTATTTGATACATTATGCATTTAATTATTGCTTAAAAATGGTGACAGGCAACGGGGGACTGAACGAACAAGGCGAACACCTACAATCCTTATTTTTAATCGTAATTTTAATTATTTTACTTCACTGTTGGATAGCTACTGAATTAGATATGTCTCTTACACTAGAGGCTTACTTTAAGCTCCCTTAAAGTAATTCGCTACTGTTGATCCATTTTTTCCCTGTTGAACATAGTGTCTTGGCTTTATTGTTAATTTAGACTCATATGGTTCTGACTAGAAGGTTTGCCTCGCATCTCCAGGGTTGGGGGTTCGATTCCCACCTCTGCCCTGTATGTGCGGAGCTTGCATGTTCTTCCCGTGCTTCTGCGGTTGTTTGGCATTCGGGGGTTGACTGGCATTTCCTTTTGTTCATAGTGTGTGAATGGGTGTGGGATTGTGTGTGCGGCTATGCCCTGGATTGTGTCCCCGCCTTGTGCTCTGAGTTCCCTGGGATAGGCTCCAGGCTTACCCTGAGTAGGATAAGCAGTATGGAGAATGGATGGATGTCTCTAACTTTGTGAAATCAATAGTTTAATTTATAACTCATGGTGTTATGTCAAATGCACGGCTGACTTCAGTTCAGTTGCGCTCTCATCAGTATACGTTAGTTATACTTTGTTGCCGCCTCCTGGATATATTTTGAACAGCAGTAATAAACATCATGCCAGTTCGGGCCAGCCTTACACAGTACAATGGAATGCAACGCCCCACATAATTTTTTTTTAACAGAATAAAATAAATAAGAATTAAAAAAAACAAAACTGTTATAGTCACAGTAGTTGGAACCACACTATGTTCAACAGCTAGAACTGCAGAGTAGTTTAATGCAGAGCTGTACTTGTCAGCTGTAAGAGCTTCACAGACAGATATAAAAAATCTGTCTTTAATTCAGAGGTATTTAAACTGAGGGTTTGTGAAGGAATTGCAGATGGGGCGCAGGCGAGATGGAAAATACAATAAAACCACAGCAAAAAAATTAAATAACCCTTTACACGTTTTGCATATGAGTTCGGCATTTTAACATCATAATGCAAAAACACGCCACAAAGTCTTAATACACACATGAATCTAGAATGATTGACAGTGGTACAGTTGAACGATGTGCTGATGCATTGCCCTCGTTTCCTGTCACAGTAAATAGTTCATTACCCTCATTTTTAGTTCACTAAGGTGAAATAAAAACAATGTCCGACTTAACTATAATTAAATAAGTTCTCATCGGTTGATTTTATTTATTTGTTTTTTTTTTTTTTTTACTTATTTAATTTATATTATTTTTTAATTAGGTCACCGAAAACTTTTTAGGAAAATCGTCAGAGGCTGCATTTGTGGTTTTTGGCAGAAAGAGAAAAAATTTGGACCAAAAAAAAAAAAAAGATCAAATAGGTGTCAAGTCAACTCCGTTTTCAAACGATGTGCCTCATGGAAATGTGCGATTCACATAGTTAAAATCAGCATTTTATTAATTATACATCTAATGCAATTGCACAACAGAGGTCCCAGTCTGTGCAAACCATAGAGTTAATATATATAGATAGAGTGCATTCTGAATATATGATTGTGTTCTTTCACAATGATCAAGTTTTCGAATGACACCAGCCACACGCTGTGCCCGAGAACAGGGCCGTGGAACTCGGGCGTTTTAGTCAACTTTGGAGCTCTATTTCTGGTTAAAATGATGCTTCAGGAGCTGCTACAGAGCTCATTCGTGAAGACAGCATCATGAATAAAAATCAAACCGTGACTGAGTGTATCGTTACACCCCTATTTAATATGCCAAGCTTAATACACCAAGCTTCTCAATCAATAATCAAACCTGTCAATATACACACAACCTCTGGAGAAAATACAGACATACAGGTGTAAGCATCCATGCCACTCAGACATGTATGCTGTAAATGAGTTGTTTTTATACTGCACTTATTATGCCCTACTCACCATACCCCACCTACTACATCATTGTGTTGTGTGTTGTATTAAATCTCTTGTGTTGTATTTATTGTAGTCTCTATTGTGCACTTCTACTTTGTTTCCTTCAGTTTTTGAACTAGATGTTGTGTACACTGCTGTCCATGACATCAACAATGTCGCATCAAGGCCTTGGAGAACGGCATTTCTTTCTACTGTATACCCCCTAGAATGACAATACAACTCTTTAATATCTAAATTAGTAATCAGATACTGGCCTATGTCAGTACTGCGTACCGCAAAACGTACATTGATCTGCAAAACAATACAAGGACCACCTGATCTAGGTATGTTGCCATGCATTACTTACTCTACAACCCTTAGCTGCATATCGTCTCAGTAGTGTCTCTATAGTCCTGTCTTGACTGAGGTCTATGGCATTGTCTCCTTTCTGATTCTTCAGTAATGGATCAGCACCCCACTTTAACAGCAGGTGAGCAAGCTAGTCACAAAAATAAGACCATGGTTAAATAATAATAATAATAAAAAGACTGCAGGAGTACTAGTCCAGAGACCATTGAAAGTACATACCTTAAAGTTACCAAGTTGTACTGCATCCTGTAAAGGTGTGATTCCTTCATGTCCTACAGAATTGACTAGGGCTCCAGCTCTAAGTAAAGTTTCTGCAATGGTGTAATTATGTCCTAATACTGACTCATGAAGTGGGGTCCAACCTGAAATAAGTACAAGGATCATCCCTGCTTCAGACATGGTTTAATCTGAACCAGTTTCTGGATTGTGTTATTCTAAACTGTACCTGCGTTATCCGCCAGGTTGACACATGCACCAGCTTCAATCATGTCTTTCACAGACTGAAGATCTTCTTTCATCACGGCAAGATGGAGGTGTGTCTCTCCGTATTTGTTTCGTTTATGGATGCTCTGTAATCGTAAGACTTTTCGTTTGCCACTTGCTGGCGTTGTAGTTGATTTGCCACAAAGGCCTAAAACAAATCGTAAACAAAGAGCGCATCTACTCATAATCACGTCTCTTTTCATCGCTTAACAATGTTATATTAACTTCATTTTAACTTACTTATGTTAGCTTTCACAATCTACTACATTGTACAAGGTTTTTTTTTAATCCACAAATATAATTAAAAACTCAAACATCTTCATGCTGTCATAGATTAATCTACAGCCGTGACATTAATTGCATTATTATGGTGATCATATTCTTTTTTTTTTTTTTAATTAAACATAATAACATAATCAAATGTGATTTTGGTGAGCTTAGCTAGAGTTATCCATTTGGATAATATTGGATATAATTTTTTATTGGCTCATATATGTTATCTGTCTATCTGGTTGCATACAATGGTGACAGGTTTATTTATTGTAACTAAGCAGCTTAGTCTTATTCTAAATCAAAGATTTCTATATTTGATGGAACTTTTTTTTTTAAGAACAAGAAAAACAGGCTGTTTTCTGTTTATTTCAAATTATGGCATGACTAAATACAACAGTACATTTTTGTTCTTAAATTGTCTGAATAATTGTAATAATAAGCAAGATTTTAATATGAACGAATATGGATTATCAGAAAGTTCTTGCGGTGTAGAAAAAACAACAACCATTGTTCCTATACCAAAGAAAACTAATGCTAAAGAAATGAATGATTTTAGACCTGTCTCTCTCACATCATTGTTAATGAAGTGTTTTGAAGGAATTATGAAGGACTTCATTATGAATTATACTAGTCATGGTCATGATCATGATCAGCTACAGTTTGCATATAGCAGAAATGGGAGTGTGGAGGATGCCACTCTTATTCTCTTAAATTTTTTTAATATAAACATATAGACGTTGGTAAGTCTTACACTCGTTTATTATTTTCGACTTCTCTTCAGCAAAATCCAACCACATAATTTAGCAGAAAAAAATGTTGTCTGATTTCCACATTCCTATGAGTCTTATAGGTGTTGCGCCACGGCGAACTCGCAGCCGCAATACTCAGATGGCGGCGCCGCTTACAAATATGGCGGTCAGGGACTACACTTCTCAGCCATGCCCGCGCTCAAGTTCAGCTGAGTATTGATCACCAACACCTGTGCGGCTGATAAGCTATAAAAGGCCTCGTTAACCTTCGTGCCCTCGCGAAGTAAACGCTCAGTTCTCGGGACTTAGTGATATTACCAAGCCTTAGCTTTAATCTCGATTTCCCTGGTACTTGGACTTTCCTGCCTGTTATTCACATTTACGATTCCTTGCCTTATCCCAGTTGGACTGTTCGCCTGTATTAGTCTGTTTTCTGCTATTCCTCTCACGTCGCGTCTGCACACGCCGCCCTGCCCGTCTGCGCTTGTCTCCAGCAGGTATCGTTACAATAGGTTGGATCTTAGATTTTTTTTAACTAAAAGATCGCAAAGGGTGAGAGTAAATGGAGAATACTCACATGAGCTGTTCTCTTCGACAGGTTCTCCACAGGGCTGTGTTATTCTCTCACCTTTGTTATTTATCCTCTATACCGATGGATGTAGAAGTCATAACTCGGATAGGCATATTGTTAAATATGCAGATGACACAGTTGTACTTAGTCTCTTAAAACAGAGAATGAACACGGCCCTGTTTTGAAATATTTCTTAGATTGGTGCGAAGAATCCTTCTTAGAGATAAATGTGGAGAAAACTAAAGATATTAATGAAAGTGTAAGCACCTGTACAAGAATAAATATCGAGGGTAATGAGGTTTAGACGGTCAGCTCTTACAAATAATTAGGCACAGTCGTTGATAATAAATCTGATCGTGTCAAAAGCACATAAGCGCTTGTACTTACTCAGGAAGCTAAAGTTGTCTGATGTGGATAAAACTGTATTAACATTGTTTTACAGATCCTTTATTGAATCGGTTTTAACTTTTGCAATCACATGTTGGTTTTATGGAATGAATGAAAAAGGCAATTGTGCGCTGCGATGGATTGGAACCCTGTCCAGGGTGTACCCCGCCTTGTGCCCGATGCTCCCTGGGATAGGCTCCAGGTTCCCTGTGACCCTGAAAAAGGATAAGCGGTATAGAAGATGGATGGATGAAAAAGGCAAAGCGCAGTTGCAAAGGATCGTTAATTTGACGTCGAGCATTACAGGCGTAAGGCAGCAACGTTTGACTGCAAATTGTGAAAAATGGACTCTTAAGAAGGCACTGACTACACTAAACGATCCCACTCACGTCCTTCACTCAGAATGTGAAATCCTTCCTTTGCATCGGTGATACAGAGCTCAAAAGTTTAGGACTGTGAGAGCTTCAAGATCTTTTATTGCAAATGCTGTGTAAGGTGTTAATGTAACACTTGCAAAGCCCCTTCTAGTAAGCTGGACAAAGACTTCAAACTGTACAAGTCATCTTAAATACACAAGTATGAAAGTATGAAAATATCTATTAACAGAAATGAACACCCAGTTAATGCTATCCCACACAGTTCACTGCAAAGTATATTATGCTGTTGTTTCAGTTCAATCAGGATACTGCCCATGATATTAGTTTCAAGACACATCCATTAAATTATCATGTGTGATTTTCTTTGACGATTTATCAAGTCAGTCTGTCTGTGTTTTTTATCATGATAACCCATATACTATGAAGGTAAATATTGCTAACACATGTAATAATAATAATATTTGGGTATAGTGTTTGAATACTGTAAGCCGCTCCATTCAAAGCGCAATGGCACTGTGAGTGTCTTCTCTGTGGTTTTGGTTCAAGTAGCTGATCTGGTGTGTAATGTCTGCTACAGACCTTCGTACACGTGGGAATGGTGAAATGGCAGACGAAGGTTTGCTAACCATCGTCTACTGAGATCACTCTGAGCTGGGACGCTGTGGAAGCTTAAAGCTGTTAAATTACAAAGACACTGTGCAAAGAGAGACACAACGGTGCTCAGAATATTTCTTCATTTGTCTCTGAAAACATTCTGTGTTAAATACCTTATGGCAGACGCTCATTTTGATCGTGCTACGGAGAACAAACAGTACTTATGAATGTAACAGTGCTAAAATGTAAGCGGTGCAGGAGGAGGCACCTGTTCCCGGTCTCTGCTGACCTCTCGTGGACACATGAGGTAAGACGTGACTCTTTACAGTCTCACCTCTTTCAGAAGATAAACTCCTGCGCCCTGGCTCCTGTGGCCTAAGCATAGAAACGATCAGTTATATTAAATAAACTGGCAAAATGTTGAAAATGTTCCTGTAGTAATGTATTATGAATGGATTACTACTAATCAGATATTTGAGTCCCTAGGTTAGTAGATTAAGGTCAGTGAAATCTGACTAACCTGCTTTTAGAATTGCTGCCTTTGTCCTTTTTGATTTCAGACATTCCTTGTACATGCTTTCTTACACTTTTCTGACTGCCTACTGCACTCTGTCCACTGCAGACGGACTGTGGCTGGCCAGGTGTGAACAGAGGTTTGGGATGTTGAACTGAGGTCATAGGGTTCGGCTGAGGTTGGTTGGCATCTGTATAGATTCTTTTTGGAGTCACTGTCACAGTCACTGGGCCTCCTGCATCAACACCACAATTAATCACTAGCAATGAAACCAAGAAGGACAGTGTATATAATATATATTTATCAGCACAATGACAAGAAACTGCCACTAGGTGGAGAGAGTTCATTAAATTGCACAGAAGCATAGCTTTTACAAAGTGTAGCAGAGCCTATTAATAAAGGTGATACACTCCATCACATAAAATTCACATTTTGTAATAACTTGCACAATTTAAATGAACAAAAAACAGATCAGGAAAAAGTACATGGAAAAAGTAAGTACATCCCTACATTTATGACACCTTCAAATCCATAAAATTAGAATCAGGTGTTCAGGATTGGGGGCCGGTGATTAGAACCTGCTTAGGGAGTGCAGGTGGAACCTGTCTTATTTATATACAGGGTTTAAAAAAGATCCATCCATCTTCTACCGCTTACTCCTTTTCAGGGTCACGGGGAACCTGGAGCCTATCCCAGGGAGCATCGGGCACAAGGCGGGGTACACCCTGGACAGGGTGCCAATCCATCGCAGGGCACAATCACGTACACACTCACACACCCATTCATACACTACGGACACCTTAGACATGCCAATCAGCCTACCATGCATGTCTTTGGACTGGGGGGAGGAAACCGGAGTACCCGGAGGAAACCCCCGCAGCACGGGGAGAACACGCAAATTCCGCACACACATGGCCCTGGCGGGACTCGAACCCCGGACCCTGGAGGTGTGAGGCGAACGTGCTAACCACTAAGCGTGCGCCCTTGGTTTAAAAAAGATCTCCAAATTATTTTAAATGCATCTTCCCACTATAAAGAAAATAATCTACAAATGGCGCAGATTTCAAACGACTGCCAGTTTGTCCATAACTGGCCGTCCCTGCAAATTCAGTCCAAGAGCAGACCGTCTGATGCAAAAAGAATATTGCATGGAAGAGTGGTCAAAAATTCCAGAAAGCCTGGTGGACAATTATGCAAAAAGCCTACAAGAAGTAGAAGTTCTACTAAAGGGGGCAATACTAGCTTCTGAAGTTAATTTTCCTTGTGGTTTTGTCAGCTTCATTAATAGGCACTGTTTCAAAGATGATCAAATGTTTGCTTGTCCAAAAGTGTCACAAAAGCCAATTACTTCTTTTTTCACATTGTATATAGTAGCAGATCTATACAGTGGTGCACTGCTGTCGTGAGAGCTAATCGGCAAACAGATAGAGTTTCATGGCTGAACTAGATATTAGTATATTGGTCTGTTACAAACACTTTTTAATGATGTCTGGTCTGTCTTTTTGTCTGACAGTGACGCTTCTGTGCTTACCTTTTGATTGATCCATTTTTGTTGACCCCTCATCCTCCTTGCAAACAGTGTTGCTCTGACTTAACGAGTGTATCAGTGGACTGTCCGTAATCTGTAAGATTATACCACAAGTATTACATTATTATTATTATTATTATTATTATTATCATTATTATTAAATGTGCAATATTCTTCAGCTGGTTATTCTGGGGTAGAAGTAATCCCAAAAATGTTAACCATAAACACACTTGTGGTAACAGCTTATTTAACTTTGCACCATGATAATACTATATGGCCAATACTTTGTAGACACCTGACCATAACACTCATGTGCTTGCAGAACATCCCATTCCAGATTTATTCCCCTTTGCTGTTATAATAACCTCCACTCTTCTGGGAAGGCTTTCCACTAGATTTTGGAGAGTGGCTATGGGGATCTGACCATTCAGCCACATTAACACAAGAGCATTATTAATGACATCAGGCACTAATTCAGGGCGAGAAAGCCTGGGGCAAGGCCACTCAAATTCTTCCACTCCAACCATGGCAAACCATATCTTCATGGAGCTTGCTTTGTGCACAGAGGTACTGTCATGATGGAACAGGTTTGGGCCTCTTAATTCCCATGATGAGAAACTATAATGCTACAGCATACAGTTGCCATTAAAATTATTTACCCCCCAAATCAGGTTTATTGTCAAATTTTACAGACTTTCAGCTGTGTGCAATGAACAAATCAAACAAAAGCAATGGAAATAGTTCAACACAACAATGTTGCTGTTGTGAGGGATTCTATTCAGGGGGTCGAATAATTTTGAAACTGGAGAAATCATTATAAGTTGCATTTTCAGTTGAATTTCGGGAAACCACTTGAAGCATCATTGTGCTGAACTATTTAAATTGCTTTTGTTGGATTTGTTCATTTCAAACAGTTGAAAGTCTGTAAATTTTGACAATAAACCTGATTTGCGGTGCACGGTGGCTTGCTGGTTAGCACGTTCGCCTCACACCTCCAGGGTTGGGGGTTAAATTCCCACCATGGCCCTGTGTGTGCGGAGTTTGCATGTTCTCCCCATGCTGCGGAGGTTTCCTCCCCCAGTTCTAAGACATACATGGTATGTTGATTGGCGTGTCTAAAGTGTCCCTAGTGTATGAATGGGTGTGTGAATGTGTATGTGAGTGTGCCCTGCGATGGATTGGCACCCTGTCCAGGGTGTACCCCGCCTTGTGCCAGATGCTCCCTGGGATAGGCTCCAGGATTCCCCGTGACCCTGAAAAGGATTAAGCGGTATAGAAGATGGATGGATGGATGGATGGACCTGATTTGCAATGGGGGTTAAATAATTTTGATTGTAACTGTACAAAGTCATTTTAGATAATAGTATGCTTCTACCTTTGTGGTAACAGCTTGGGGGAAAACCACATATGGGTGTGATGGTCAGGAGTACACAGAGTTTTGGGTAAATAGTGTATGTGCCAGTGTGTATTTTTATTGTTTGTTTGTTTTTAGTGCATTTTACATGACTGCTGCCAACCGGTGTCCTTACACCTCGCTGAGCCAAAAGACCAATCTCTGGAGAAATTCCTGGCAAGAAACGCTTGGTGAAACAGAGCCAAAGAAAACCAGCCGGTCAAGAGCCACAGAACAGCAAAATCAAGTTTTGTCAAAAACATGGTGCTGTCATATTCTCATGTTCATCATACCATTAGCCTGAGGCTGTAATGTTGGAACATACACTGCAGAGGAGCTCTTATAGTACTAATGTTAATACGCTAATGTTAACACGCTAATGTAACTTATCCACATGTTAGTAAGATGCTTTAATCAGGTTACCGTAGTGAGAACAGGACAGTGGAGGAGTGTGAGTAGAGGGTGTAGAAAGTTCTCCTGCTGCACTCAGCATTAACAGCCTGTGTAAATAACAAAAACAGGTCGAAATGTCTCATAAATACATCAAACATGTAGCTAGGCAAGTTTCTGGCTGCTTGCTTTGTAATAACTAAAACACTTCTGTCAGTTTATACTATAAAGCTAGATATAATGTCTGCTAGACAGACAGTAGCTGTGGTTAGCTGTGTTAAGATATGGTTAAGCGTGTTAAGTTGTGGTTAGTTGTGTTAAGCTGTGGTTAGTTGTGTTTAGCTGTGGTTAAGCTGTGTTTAGTTGTGTTAAGCTGTGGTTAGTTGTGTTTAGCTGTGGTTAAGCTGTGGTTAGTTGTGTTAAGCTGTGGTTAGTTGTGTTCAGCTGTGGTTAGTTGTGTTTAGCTGTGGTTAGTTGTGTAGTAGCAGTCGCCCTTACCTATTCATGTAAAACTTCTCATCTGCTTCTTCAGACTCCGTGTCTGTTGTAATAATCTCTTCATGGCCTACATCGAATTCCATCATTATAAATCAACTTATCTAGCTAACAAGGCTACCTTTAATTAGTATTTAATGAGCTTTATCATTTATAATGAGTTCCTTTAGCGCCCTCAGAAAGCTCGCGACCATTCGCGCGCGAAAATATTCGGAGTGAAGCGCGAGGACGGCGCTGAGGTGATTGGCTTGCGCGCGCAGCTGTGGCACGAGAGACTTCTGTTTGGTTCTGTTTACTATGCACTTTGTATTTCTACTGCATTTTGATTCATTTTACATGGATCAAATACGAAAAGGTTATGATTCATTCATTCATTAATTCCTTCATATCCTAGTCAGGATTGCGATGAACCTATCGTGGGAACACAACAGTGGCCTGATGGGAAGACAATCCAACAACAACAGCTACCACTACTACCACTACTAATACTACTACTACTTCTAATATTACTACTACTACTACTAATATTACTACTACTACTACTAATATTACTACTACTATTACTACTACTACTACTTCTAATATTACTACTACTACCACTAATAATAATAATAATAACAATAGTAATCCTCATGATTATCATCATCACTGTTTTGATTTGATGGTAGAATGGTATAATAATCAGAACTGTTTAATATTTTGTAGCCTATAAAGAGTCAATGACACAATGGTTCATATGAAGTAAAGCTTATTCAGGCATTTATCTGGTATGTTTGCACATTTGCTCTGACATGCTGAAATGTTATTAACTGAGATTCTAAGATTTATCCATATCCTTCAATAAATTAATGAATAATTAACAAACAAATAAACAAACAAGGCAATAAATATTGCAAAATAAACAAATATTCCGAATTTATTTACATTAAAAACGGTTTAGTTAATTATCTATCGATTTATTAAAGAATACATTTATTTGATTTGATTTGTTGTTATGTACAGTAAATGCTACAGAAAAAGGTTTGTATGTCAGAGAAGAAAGCAACATGTTACATAATTGACCACTTTTCTTTTCAGACAAATAAATAAATAAATAAATAAATAAATAAAATAATGAAGGCTGCTGGGTTTTGCTGCTGAAAGAAAGCAAAGAAACAAGTTTCAGAGTTTACAGAAGAACTGTGGCACATTCTCTAAGATGCTCCCTAAAACTTACCAGCTAATTTCCTTATAAAACAGCACAAGTGTAACTGAGACTACAATTCGTATATATATATTAAAAAGGGTTGTCATGCCAAATATTAACTTTGCTTAATTTATTATCAGTTTAGTTTATTATTGTTTTCTACTCTTTCTAGTTTATTGTAAGCAGGCTATCCAATATATAAATATTGGATATTCATATATATCCTATCCTATCCATATGAATATCCAATATTTATATATTGGTTAGCCTGCTTACAATAAACTAGAAAGAGTAGATATATATACATATATATATAAGCAAAAATAAAATCCACCCTGATGTAAATGATGGCGAGATCACGCGTCTTCGCACGGTAAACGCCTTCTAAGTGGTGCAGTGGACGTGGGCGTGGCTTATGGGTTAGTGTGTGCGGTCCGTGGATGTGATTGGCTCCGCGCGGGAGTGACGCAGTGCCGTGCCATCGCTCCACACGCATTACAGGCGGACGGCGGCAGGTGATTGGCCTCAGCACCGGAGAGCTCACTTAAACAACCGGCTATGGATTAACATCGTCCGCTTTTCCTAACAGCCCGGGCTGAGTATAACCTCCTCATCCTCTCATTTACCCCTGGGTTAATGCATTTCGACCCACAGACGAGGAGTTCATTAACCAGGTCCACATTATTACTGTAATTATCTATCCTTTTCCCCGCATCGGTAAGTACTGAGCTCAGATTTATCAGATGATTGATTTGGGGCTAATTTCAATAGGCTGTCATGATTTACGCATATTTTCATGAAAACCGCGCAGATCTCAAAAACATGCGGAAAAAAGCTCGTATTACATCAACATTATATCTACAGAAAATATTTTATCATATGGCATCCATATTATATCTACAGATAGTATTATATCATATGGCATCGATATTATATCTACAGATAGTATTTTATCATATTGCATCGATATTATATCTACAGATAATATTTTATCATATGGCATCGACATTATATCTACAGATAGTATTATATCATATGGCATCGACATTATATCTACAGATAGTATTTTATCATATGGCATCGACATTATATCTACAGATAGTATTATATCATATTGCATCAATATTATATCTACAACAGTGTTATTTTAAGGGTGAGGATGGGGTATGTCTGTATATACTAAGCTTTATGGTTATATCGTTTGTGCTGAAGTAAGGTTTGTCTTCATTTTTATCCCATGAAATACAGCATCAAATATTCTCTAGTACTCATAGTACATTTCCCAGTTACAGCTTTTTGTTTCCCCCTCCTCAAATTTCACAAGACATTTAGCAGGCACGGCAATATTTTTTAATTTCAATTCTGCTTCATTTGTTAACTTCATAACTCACACTTATAATGTACAATACACTGAGTAAGAGCACTAAAATCATTCAAATCTGGGCAAATTTAGGTCATTTTAAATTTATCCCAGTATCAATGATTCATGTCTTTGGAGGGTTATAAAATATCCAAGAGTTTTAGTATGAGAACCTGACATACACACAAGTCTTTATTGGAGGTTGGAGTTCCATCACTCCAGTCCTGTCTGACAAGATTCTCATTCACACCTCC
The DNA here is from genome assembly GCF_023375685.1 of Ictalurus furcatus. Taxonomy (NCBI): domain Eukaryota; kingdom Metazoa; phylum Chordata; class Actinopteri; order Siluriformes; family Ictaluridae; genus Ictalurus; species Ictalurus furcatus. The sequence goes on from NC_071276.1 coordinate 7,397,085, forward strand.
TTTTCCGTCTTTTCTTCACGCCCTTCCTATCCAGTCGCAGTACGTCTGAGAGACCGAAATGCTGAGCAGACTTTTCCGACTCCATGGCCTGTTTGTAGCCTCCCACCCCTGGGAGGTCATTGTGGCCACTGTGACTCTCACCATCTGCATGATGTCCATGAACATGTTCACTGGCAATAATCGCATTTGTGGTTGGAACTTTGACTGCCACAAATACGAGGAGGTGCGGTGCATCACAATCAAACTCTATGGCAATTATTACTTGTAAATAATAGTATTAATTGTGATTGACAACCTTTGCCATTAATGTCCACGTACACAGCAAGTCCTCAGCAGTGACGTCATCATCCTGACAATCACACGATGCATTGCAGTTGTCTACATTTACTTCCAATTTCAAAATCTTCGGCAGCTTGGATCAAAGTATATACTCGGTAGGTTTAATAATTTTGCATTCGTGTGGTCAGACAGATTGGAATCTATATCTGATGTTAATTTATCTTTTCTTTATTTTTTTTTAGGTATTGCTGGCCTTTTCACCATCTTCTCCAGTTTTGTGTTCAGCACTGTTGTGATTCATTTCTTGGATAAGGAGCTGACCGGTTTAAAGTACGTAAACTGCTGTGTTTTTATGCTATTCAATAAGATCCACAGCTTGTTTGGTGCTATACAGTAACATGTAATTTGTTTGTCTGCCAGTGAGGCATTGCCATTCTTCCTGCTCCTGATTGACCTCTCCAAAGCATGTGCTCTGGCAAAATTTGCACTGAGTTCAAACTCACAGGTACATGCCATCACATTCTCATCCGGCTGGTTTCATTTAAATGATTAACTATTAATATGCTGTAGTAATATTATAATTTATGTACTTGTCTTTAGAAACAGTGATGTTAATTTAGGTATGATTTATTTTTATGATTCAGGATGAAGTTAGAGAAAACATAGCCAGAGGAATGGCAGTACTGGGTCCAACATTCACTCTGGATGCGCTGGTGGAGTGTCTGGTAATCGGTGTAGGGACCATGTCAGGTACTTATTCCTGCACATCATTCTGTAACCAGACATACAACCACACTGGATACAATAAGTAAGGGATAGAACATGATGAGGTGTGTTGTTATTGGAAAATGACCAGATGGTGTGATACAGCCCCTGCTGTTCATTTCCAATAACAGGACATCCTTACATGTTTTACATCTCTTCTACATCATCAATTTATATATATAGTTATAGTTATATTATGGACCCTGTATGAAAGAAGTTCCTGTTATCAGTTATAGCAGCAATAAACTGTCATTATCTGTTCTTCCGCATGGTCCTCTGTCCTGGAGACCGTTGTGGTCGGAAACGTATTGCCAGTTATAAAGTGCTGACATGTTCCATATGTTAAATAAAAGTATTCCAACAGAAATCTTTACCGTATGCATGATATGTTTTTCTTTGTTAAATGTTTTTAAAATATCTGTTGATTATTAGCCTTAGCGTTTGTGGATTGTCACCCATTCAAGTCTTTGTGAATTACCTGTTAATATAGAAATGTTAAACGTATTAATCGTACGTACATTAATCTTAACCTGCGATTTGTATTACAGCTAGTACTACTGTTAGAGCTGCTCTTGAAGGAAACTTGACTAATAAAATTGAATGCATCAGATTACAGTGAGCTAAATTTAAACAGAAAACTTGAACATCCCATTTCTGATGAACGCTAGGTGTTCGCCAGCTTGAGATCATGTGCGGCTTTGGATGCATGTCTGTCCTCGCCAACTACTTTGTCTTCATGACTTTCTTCCCAGCCTGTGTCTCGTTAGTGCTCCAGGTAAGTGAAATTCTGCCTTGAAGCTAAATATACAGTGTATGTGTTGTTTTCATGTGCTTAAGAACATGAGTCAGCATTTTCTAAAATGTATCTAACGCAGTTATCCAGGGAAAGCAGAGAGGGACATCCTATCTGGCAGCTCAGCCACTTAGCCCGAGTCCTGGAGGAAGAGGAGGACAACAAACCCAATCCGGTCACACAGAGAGTCAAGATGATCATGGTAAAGTGATAAATATATAAACAGTTCAACAGTTGCAAAATTGCAAATCTGTCTAAATTCAGTTTGTATGAATTTACAAATGTGTATGGTCTAGTGGTCTTAGCCCAAACTCATTAGAAGTCTTTGAATTGACTGATTATTTGGATAATTTTTAACTAACTGAAATGTTGGCTAATGCTAGCTAGCTAGCCAGTAACGTTAACAACTGCTAGTGAACAATACTAATGTTAGTTATTAGTCAGTGAATTTAAATTAACACAAAAAAAATGTCATTCAAATTTAATTTCAAATTAGCCATGGTAGAAGCCCTCAGTTGATGTGTTAAGACTGAAAACTAAGCATCTTCTACCACATTACAGCTCCACCAGATTTATAAACATTTTTTAGACTGTATTTTTAGAGCATTATCCATGTGTACTTACCTATTTTCCTTTTCCATTTGCAGTCTCTCGGCCTGGTGATGGTTCACGCTCACAGTAGATGGATTGCAGATCCTGCATCTCCAAATGGAACTCTGGATGTTCCCCAAGTGGGAATGAGTTCAAACTCACCAAAGAGGATTGAGCCGGATATGCCCCTGTGGCAGTTCTACCTGTCCAGGTAAGTTATTTTAGGAGGAGCTGTACTATTCTTGTTTTGCTCTGAGCATGCCAGTAAGCTAAAACATAATAAAATCAATACAATAAAATAATCCAAAGACAGACAGTAATGTATTTATTTTCCTTGTTTTGCTTCTATGTTGCATTTTTAATAATAATAATAATTAAATGTGTAACATTACAGAATGATCAGCATGGACATTGAGCAGGTCATCACTTTAGGTCTTGCCCTCTTCCTGGCCGTGAAATACATCTTCTTTGAGCAGGTAGAAATGGAGTCTACGCTGTCTCTTAAAGTCTCTACTCCCAGCACCGTGCTCACACCAAGACAGTGTCCTGACCAGTGTTACAGGAAGGAAGTGACCCCCTGCTCTAACAGGACTGAGAAGCCCACTGTTCCTCCTCCTGTCATCACTAAAGAGGAAAGAGGTAGGGGCAACATCCATTTCTTTTTTTGTTTTGTTTTGTTTTACGTTCATCTTACCACTTTAGCAGCTCATCAACATTTGATTGATTTAGCCATTAGGTGAAATGTTTGGTATAATTATAAGCTCTAAACCACAGCAATTCTTCACTTGTTAGATTTAGTGATAAAGCCGTTGCCTACCAAGACTGAGCCAACACCAAAAAGCTTGTTTGTGGTGGGAGAGGGGGAAATCTTGGACAATATGGACAATAGTGTTGTGGATGAGCCTCAGCCCAGCGTCCCCTCAGTGCCCAGGCCAGTGGAAAAGTGCCTGACCATTCTGAAAGACCCACAGGTGAGGATGGCATGGAAACTCATTTTTAATCAAATAGTCCTTCTGCAGCTTAAACAGCCCTGGTTGGAGTATTTTCTTACATCCAGGAAAGCACACAGAGAACCTAAGGCTCCTTGTATTCTTGGTTGTGACCCATGTAATCTCTAATGAGCTTGCCCACATTACTTACTCTTAACCAATTAGTCTATGACGTGAGAACAGATCAGAAACCTCTTGTGACTTCAAGAATTGTCCCTTATTTAAATGTGTTGTGTAAGAGCTCTGTGCATATGAGTGCATTATGAAAAGTAGGTATGAAAATAATGTGCTTTCACAGATGGGTGCTCAATACCTGAGCGATGCTGAGGTTATTTTGTTAGTAAATGCGAAGCACATTCCTGCCTACAAGCTGGAGGTTATGATGGAGACCCCAGAGAGAGGGGTGATGATCCGTAGGAAGATGCTCCGCCCCAAACTCCCCAAGACTTCTGCACTCACCTGCCTTCCCTACAAAGACTACAACTACTCGCAGGTAAGGCAGAAAAGTAATTCTACATTTAAACCTTTTCGGTGGCTAGGAGGCCACTTCAGCTGACTTCTTGTTTTTCACAGGTGATGGGAACTTGCTGTGAGAACATCATTGGCTACATGCCTGTTCCAGTGGGCGTCGCAGGCCCTCTGCTGTTGGACGGAAAGCAGTTCCAGGTCCCGTTGGCTACAACTGAGGGCTGTCTTGTGGCCAGCACGAATCGAGGCTGCAGAGCGATAGCTGTAAATAATATGACTATGGATCAGTTCTACGATATGGAGAATGTTACATAATATTTATTGTTAAAAACCTTGACTAGAACCCTAACATGCATAGATGCTTGTATTCTGGCTGTTTCTCTGAAAGCTGGCCGGTGGAGTCAGTAGCAGGCTTTTGGCGGATGCTATGACCCGTGGCCCTGTGGTTCGCTTGCCTTCTGCCTGCAAGGCTGCTGAGGTCAAGGCATGGCTAGAGAGCCCAGAGGGCTACAAGTGCATTAAAGAGGCCTTTGACCACACTAGCAGGTAAGCAAAAAGTAAAACACAGAACACAACTTGTAACATATATTTTGTGAAACTGGAATATATGTGTTGCATATAGCAGTGTGTATGTATGTGAAACATTTTAGTTTTGCTTCTATCTTAGGTTTGCTCGTTTAGAGAAACTCCTGGTTGGCCTTGCTTCACGAAATCTGTATATACGCTTTCAGTCCCAAACTGGAGATGCCATGGGGATGAACATGATTTCAAAGGTAATGCAATGTAATACATATAGTAAGATATTAAATACATTTTTATGTTGTCTTATTATTATTATTGCCATTTGGTTTCTCAGGGAACAGAGCAGGCTCTGGCTAGGCTTAAAGAAGAATTCCCTGAGTTGCAGGTCCTGGCAGTTAGTGGGAACTACTGCACTGATAAAAAACCAGCTGCTATTAACTGGATTGAGGGCAGGGGCAAGTCCGTGGTGTGTGAAGCCATCATACCTGCTCAAGTTGTCAGAGAGGTACAGTTCTTCAAGCAAGTTGAATACGTACTATTAGGATCACATGAGGATGGGGCAGCTTTGTAAAGATCATAAACCTTTTCTGCAGGTTTTAAAGACCAATACAGAAGCTCTGGTGGATCTAAATATCAATAAAAACCTTGTGGGTTCTGCCATGGCAGGAAGTATTGGGGGCTACAATGCTCATGCTGCCAACATTGTTGCCGCCATTTACATCGCATGTGGACAGGTAATAGACATTGCTGTCAACCATATGCATAACCATTGACGCTTTAAAGTACTAGAAACAAATAAGGCTGATGTGAGAGTAATTGTGATTATTATTTTGTCAGGACCCGGCTCAGACAGTGGGCAGCTCTAACTGTATCACTCTAATGGAAACCTCAGGACCCACAGGAGAGGATCTCTACATCAGCTGCACAATGCCTTCCATTGAGCTGGGCACTGTAGGAGGAGGCACCAATCTGGCACCTCAGCAAGCCTGTCTGCAGGTATCTACACTGCTGAATGCTCACTCAGTTGCCAGTTTATCAAATATTTTTGTTTTACACTGGCTAGCTTTGGGCCTGATTTTGAAGTGACAGCTGGATGATTTTGGTATATTGACCCCGATACTGACAAAATGCCATCAGAAGTACTCACTAAACCCGCATTCAAGACCCAATACAAAGTGTTAACAGCTATCTGTTTTGGACACCGGATGATTGTTAATACCTCTCTGATGTCCGAACAGGGCCTAAGACTCATAAAACAAGGCCATACTGGAATACAGTGGTGGTTGAAAGTTTATGAACCCTTTAGAATGTTCTAGATTTCTGCATGAAAATGACCTAAAACATCAACAGATTTCATCATCAGAAGTCTTAAAAGTAAATAAGGAGAACCCAATTAAACAAATGAGAGAAAAATATTACAGAGGCAAAATATTACAAACAAATATATACTTGCTCATTTATTTATTGAGGAAAATGATCCAGTATTACATATCTGTAAGTGGCAAAAGTATGTGAACATTTGCTTCCAGTATCTGACCCCTTGTGCAGCAATAACTGTTTCCAGTAAGTGTCGATCAGTCCTGCACATCGGCTTGGAGGAATCTTAGCCCGTTCCTCAGTACAGAACAGCTTCAACTCTGGGATGTTGGTGAATTTCCTCACATGAACTGCTTGCTTCAGGTCCTTCCACAACATTTCTGTTGGATTAATGTCAGGACTTTGACATGGCCATTCCAAAACATTAACTTCATTCTTCTTTAACCGTTCTTTGGTAGAACGACTTGTGTGCTTAGGGTCATTGTCTTGCTGTAAGATTCAGTTCATTGATATATATCCTGACATTTTCTTTTAGAACTCACTGGTATAATTCAGAATTCATTGTTCCATCAATGATGACAAGTCGTCCAGGCCCAGATGCAGCAAAACCGGCCCAAACCATGATACCACCACCACGTTTCAGAGATGGGATAAGGTTCTTAAGCTGGAATGCAGTGTTTTCCTTTCTCCAAATAGAACACTTCTCATTTAAACCCAAAAGCTCTATTTTGATTTCATCCATCCCCAAAATATTTTTCCATTAGCCTTCTGGCTTGTCCACATGATCTTTAGCAAACTGCAGACGGGCAGCAACGTTCTTTTTGTAAGAATAGTGGCTTTCTCCATGCACACCATTGTTATTCAGTGTTCTCCTGATGGTGGACTCATGAACATTAACATTAGCCAATTTGACCGAGGCCTTTAGTTACTTAGGAGTTACCCTGGACTCCTTTGTGACCTTGTGGACTATTACACGTCTTGCTCTTGGAGTGATCTTTGTTGGTCGACCACTCCTGGTCTTGAATTTCCTCCATATGTACACAATCTGTCTGACTGTGGATTGGTGGAGTCCAAACTCTTTAGAGATGGTTTTGTAACCTCGTCCAGCCTGATGAGCATCAACTCCTCTTTTTCTGAGCTCCTCAGAAATCTCCTTTGTTTATACCACATTACACTTCCACAAACATGTGTTGTGAAGATCAGACTCATAGATCCCTGTTCTTTAAATAAACAGGGTGCTCGGACACTTGATTTCAATCAATGGGATGACAATCACCCTACTCTAATCTCACCTTCAAATTAAACTGATAATCCTAGAGGTTCACATACTTTTGCCACTCACAAATATGTAATATTGGATAATTTTCCTCAATAAATAAATTACCAAGTATAATATTTTTGTCTCATTTGTTTAACTAGGTTCTCTTGATCTGATGATGTTTAGGCCATATTTATGCAGAAATATAGAAAATTCTACAAACTTTCAAGCACCACTGTATATGATATTACTCAGGCTGGAAAATGTCATGTGTTTTTCTTTCTCTCAGATGTTAGGCGTGCAAGGTGCCAGTGAGACGTGTCCAGGTGAGAATGCCCGGCAGCTTGCCAAGGTGGTGTGTGCCACTGTGCTGGCAGGGGAGATATCACTCATGGCAGCTCTTGCAGCTGGACAGCTAGTCAAAAGTCACATGACACACAACAGGTAAGTGGAAAATTCAGTCCGAGTTAATGTGAACTTCACTGTCAGTCAGAATTCCAAAATGATGATAAACTAAATAAACTATTCATTTTGTATTTTTAGGTCAAAAGTAAATTTGCAGGGCACACCAGGAAGCTGCACAAAACAAGCATCTTGAGATTTAACTAGATGCCTAAAGTGGGGATGATGTAAGCAATACAAAAGGAAAAAGACTCAAAAGGGAAGAAAAAAACCCCACTTCAGGCACATTTGAGTGCTTTTACTACTGAGTAAAAGGCAAATGGATGGCAGAAATAAAAATATTTCCAACACCCAGTCCAGGGGAGAAACACTTTCATTCTCACTTATGGAGTGCCACAATCATCTCAAAGACTGCTGAAATCACAACATTAATGATTACAGTGTAATGTTCGGACATTTTACTTTTACACCTCTCAGAACTGATGCTGTTTCTGATGCCTTCAGTGATTGTTGGATCCAATCAGAACATAATGTATGTTTTTCACATTTCACTATTTATAGACAAAAAAAAACACAAGACATATTTTAGTTACGAAAATACGGTCAACTGGCCAACATGGAGAGCAATCACTAATTCCTACACATTTTTCTTTTGTTAGAATTAGCTTAAAATGCCCAATTCAGCCTTCTGCAGTTATTCCCAGTTATGTTTATCTGAATGCATGTGGGTTTTACAGATGCAGAAACTTAACTGATATTTAATTACTGACACATTGATTATTATTTATTAGATTATATTGGTTGAAGGGAAGATTGCAAAAACACAACTATTTCCCAAAGGTGATATAATGGCCTGAATGACATCACTCAGCTGTTGCTTGTGTGTGGAACCACAGCAGGAACTGTGTATGTGCACTGTACATTTACAATAATACACACAACGTTATGTACTGCCCGTGCAAATAGAGCTTTTATTGCGTACTGGCTTTGCTAAAGTGGTACAACTAATTATGAAAGAATTTTCTAGAAAAACACAATATAATGAGTAGTTATCCATCCATCCATCCATCCATTTTCTGTACCACTTATCCTACACTGGGTCACAGGAACTCGGGGCACAAGGCGGGGACACCCTGGATGGGGTGCCAACCCACTGCAGGGCACAATCACACACACACACACCCACACCCATTCAGACACTACGGACAATTTAGAGATGCCAATCAGCCTACAACACATCTTTGGACTGGGGGAGGAAACCGGAGTACCTGGAGAAAACCCAAAAAGCATGGGGAGAACATGCAATATATTTTTATAATTAAAACATGAAAGGGAATTTTAAAAATAAATTTTTAGAAAAAAATGCAATTCATTCGTTATTTGTTTCTGCAGCACTGTTACATATGACCACTTAAGTTAGTTTCTCTTCTTATTCCATGTATAATAACCTTAATTAAACCACAGACTCCAAATATTCAGACATAACGGTTTGAAGAAGGGGATACACTTTGTGGCCAAAAGTATGTGGACACCTGACCATCACACCCATGTGTGCTTGTAGAACATCCCAATCCAGATTTAGTCTCCTTTTGTTGTTATAGTAATCGCCACTCTTCTGGGAAGGCTTTCCACTAGATTTGGAGAGTGGCTGTGAGGATTTGCTAGAGTATTAGTGAAAGAGCATTAATGAAATCAGGCACTGATCTGGGTTGCAATTGGTGCTCCAAGTCATCTCAAAGGTGTTCAGAGGGGTTGAAGTCAGGACACTCCAGTTCTTCCACTCCAACCTTGGCAAACCATGTCTTCATGGAGCTCGCTTTGTGCACAGCAACATTGTCATGCAGGAACAGGTTTGGGCCTCTTAGCTCCAGTGAAGGGAAGTTGTAATTCTGAAGCATACAAAGACATACTATACAATTATGTCCTTTCACCTTTGTTTCAACAAATTCGGGAAGAACCACATATGGGCAAGATGGTCAGGTGTCCACAAACTTTTGGCCATGTAGTGTACGGTTCTATGTAAGGAATAAAACAAGACCGGATGTGCTATTAAAGGAAAATACAACAGGATAGAGTGATGTAGCAAGACCACATCGGCCACAAATTATATATACACCATAGCAATTTGCCAACCATCATTTTTTTTTAATGATTATTACAAGCCCAATTCTGAAAAAGTTGAGACAGTATGGACACTGTTAATAAAAACAAAGAGGAGTGATTTGTAAATGTACTTTGACTTGTATTTAAACGACAACAACAACAAAAAAAAAACGTATAAAAGACAAGGTATTTGATGTTTTAACTAATCAACTGCATAGTTTTTGAAGATAAATGTGTTTATTATGAAATTGATGCATGCAGTTGGGACAGGGACAATTTAGTACTAATAGTGATGTGACAAGTTGAAATAAGAAGATGATGTGAAACAGGTGAGGAAATCGTCTAATCATAGTATATAAGGAGCCTCCAAAAAAAAAAAAAAGGCCTAGTCCTTCAAGAGCAAGGATGGGTCAAGGTTCGCCGATGTGTCAACAGATGAGTCGGCGAATAATCCAACACTCTGAGAACAACATTCCCCAAAGACAAACCGGTAGGATTTTGGGCATTTCACCTTCTACAGTGCACAATATAATTAAAATATTCAAGGAATCGGCTCAAATCTCGGTACGTAAAGGGCGAGGCCAAAAACCACTTCTGAGTGCGCTTGATCTCCGATCCCTCAGATGTCACTGTCTTAAAAACCATCACGAGTCTGTAATGGAGATCCTGACATGGGCTCGGGAATACTTTGCTAAACCTTTGTCAGTCAACACCATTCGCCGCTGCATCCACAGATGCAGGTTAAGACTTTACCATGCAAAGCAGAAGCCATGAATCAACACTGTCCAGAAGCACCGTCGACTTCTCTGGGCTCAGTCTCATCTGAGATAGACAGTAGCACGGTGAAATCGTGTTTTGTGGTCTGACGAGTCGACATTTCAGTCGTGTTCTCCAGGCCAAAGAGGAAAAGGACCATCCAAGCTGTTATCAGCGTGAGGTCCAAAAGCCAGCGTCTGTCATGGTATGGGGGAGTGTCAGTAAACAGTCGCCTGTCCCAACTTTTTTGGAGTGTGTTTCAGTCATCAAATTTTAAATGTGAATATATTTTCAAAAATAAATGAAATTCAAAGTAAAATATCAAATAATGTGAAAACATGTTTTCAATATAGTACAGGGTGAATTAAATTTTCAAATGACTTTTTTAAATTTTCCATACTGTCCCAACTTTTTCAGAATTAGGGTTGTATATATTTGATACTTGACAATATATGTGTTTACAATATCGTGCACTGTGGTCAATTTCATTAGAGATTTGTCTGTCAATGAGTTATATTTTAATCTTCAAATGTTGACAACTCTGGTTAGGCAGTAACATTTTTTATATTTTACTTTGGTTTTTACTCCCTTCTCTATTTGTTTGGACGATTGTTGAATGCAATCGTGATTAGATGAGCAAATTCTGCACAAAATGCTACACAATGAACTGACAATATGCGTAAAGCTTTTACCTTTAGTCAGGAAATGACCTAAGATGGATAAAATGTAAAGGGTTCTTTGGGTCTGATTTTGAAGCCTGAACAGCACCCAAGAGTTGTTAAACAAGGCCATACTTGGATATATGTTATAACTCATGCAGGAAAAGGTTGTGTTTTTTCCAGTAAAATTAGAGAATTTAACAGTACTGTGTTATAGATAACTGATAATTGAGGTCACCTGTGCCAATATGCATACAAGCTAGCTATCAAATATACACATAACCCTAAAGGGAATAAACGCAATAAACCAGCATTTATATCCTCAGAGTGAACCTGAAGTGCTGAAGTCTCATTCAAATACATTTCAGAAAGCATACTGAGGCAGTCCAAGGTTGGTGCAAAGTTTGAAATCATCTTGGTAAGGTTTTGTGAGCAAAGACAGACACTCACCTCATCCGAGTGTGCACTGGCCAATCAGCTCACCCTGCATCACATCTCACCAGGATCGGGGCAGCTGATTGGCTGAGCCTCGTTGAAAACATAGACAGACCTGCTGAAAGGATGTACAGTGCTTCTCTCTCTCTCTCTCTCTCTCTCTCTCTCTCACACACACACACACACACACACACACACACACACACACACACACACACACACAGAGGTTAATCTGAGGTAGTGTGAGTCCTGCAGAAGACTAATCTCCAGCAGCACCAGCATTAACTCTTTTGACACTCTACTAATAATCGGCTTGCTGGCTTTGGATCAGTGCATGGTTGGTGTTAAGCTACATTAGAGAACATGATTCAAATACCTTTTTGATAATTTTTTTTTTTATAAAGATGCTTATCTGGCACAAATCCACATAACATTTTACCTGTTAAAATATGTATTGTTTGTCAAACAAAAAAGTCAATTAATAATAATAATAATAAACAACATCAATTACACCATAAAGTGTAATAAAGTACAAAAACTGTATATTCACATAATCATATGCTTTAATCATTCCAAAGTGCTATAAACATATGAACGATACATTTACTTACTGCATATTCACAAATAAATTCCTCAAAAAAAACAAACAAAAAAAAAGATTAATTGATTCCGGAAAGCTCAGTGTTACAGATTAACAGGCATTATAATGTGTATAATTTTTCATACATACCACCCTCTATAAATTCATACACACATACGATTCTCATTTGGCAATATGTCTAAACTGATTGTAAAGCAACGCTCTTATAATTAGTGCAAATATTAACATTAACACAGACTTCTTTGTGGTTAACAAAATTAAGTCTTATAATAAGGTGAACCCAAAACTCTCACTTTGAGCATGGGCTACCAACAACAACAACAACAACACTTCTTGTACTGTATATGCTTCAAGTTATTCTGTCCAATAAGGATACAGATAAATATGATACATTGTATTCAGAACCAATGAAATCATGAAATGACGCTCCTCCATTACGAGTGAATACCTGGTAAATATACTTCTGCCTTGTGTATAACATAAGGGCATATCCAAAGTGAACGATCAAAGGAAGGTAGTTCTGCGTTATTTGGTGAAATGTTTAACTAAACATTTACAAAAGTGGATATTAATCTTCACCATTTTTTAAATTTTTTTAACAGTGTAATTATCTGACAACCCAATTAAAAAAATAACGCCATCCAGTTCTTCAACTTCTGCATCCTGCATGTTTTCACCTCTACCACATACATACAGCATACACAAAATTATATACATAACATTAAGACATAGGGCACTAAAAAAAAAAAGTTTGTATTTAAAGCTCTTCACATTCTTTATCGATCAAAGCAGAGAAATTATACCCCGACAAAGGAAAACTATATAAGGCCTAAGGAAACCTGTTATTAAGTGAGAAAGCTTTTCATTAAAGGTGTTCAAGCTTATAGTGTTTTATTTTTAATAAAGACGTTAGTCAAACAATGTGCAAGTAATATGAATACCAATATTTACAAAGTAAACACCTTAACTCTTATAAAAAGCCAAAGCAGACAGAAACAACCGGTAACCATCCCCTAAAACATCCCTACATCCCCTAGACTGTACTGTATATGTAATCATTGTGTAAAACGACTACCTTCCGATCTTCTGGAACCTGGTATAAGAACATTGATATTCCTGATCCAGAACATTGTGTTTCACAAGATTAGTGGATAAAAGACTTCTGGGTAAAGTAGTTCTCGGAAGCTCTTGCTCAGATTGAGATTTAAGAGTGTGATGGGATGGATAAGGCCTCTTGTGGATATGTTTAAAGGAGGATGGCAACCTACAGGAAAATGTGGATACTGTTAAGAATATGCACAGTGTGATGTAAAATGCTGCTTAACAAGTGAAATACTGACTTGAATACCTGTTTTAAAAGAGGATTGCTTTGTCGCTGGTCTTATCTTGAACATAAGATGTGAAACGCTTTAAGAATTTCGGATATTCACGTTTGGCCACCGCACGCAAGACTGATGCTGGTGCCCATCCCCCTGGATTCACTACATTCGGTAAAATGTGTTTTATTACAGTAGAAGAATACTGCATTATTAGATGAAAACAGCAAAAGGTGATCAGTATACTCACCATTGGCTACATAAGTTATTTTACAGAGGATATTGTCTCGGCTGATCTCTTTGTTGCCCTCTGGTGGACTGACGAGCGTTTGGCAGATCATGGCCACATTGATTTTGGCACGGATACACCTGCTTGTGGGCTGGAAAATAAAGTGGGCTCGAGATATATAAAGAGCACGAAACAATTTGCGATCAGAGTGGGTATCATCAAGGGTCAGTACTTTTATAACACCAATGAAATCGGCTGTAACAAGTAATCAGATGTTAAACTCTATAACTATTGTGCCAACTGTTTAATTTCCCTCCATTTTGTTGTCATGTACATTTTTGTTTAAAACAACCCACACAAAAATAAATAAAATAAACAGATTTGATAAAAATGGCTTCACTTTTTTGTTGTCTAGAGTCAATTAAGTATTAATTAAGTTTAAGTATTAAGTTTAAGACAAGAAACATACAAGTACTTAAAAAAAAAAAACAACAACAACAAGGTCCCTTACTGGATATCTGTCGTGATCTACAGAGAAATTGCAAACAATCCACGTATCTGGTTCATTCTCATTGGTGGAGAGGATTTTGCGTATAACTGACAGATAAAGAATGTCCCTTTGTGAAGCAGGCCACACCCTCTAAAATACAATCAAGGGCAAGGTTGTGTTAGAACAATGCAAAAAGTACACACCCAAACTGACAAAAGAAAAAAGTTCTCCTACATCAAATGAACCTATAAATAAGTTTGCTAGGGGTTTAAATGTACTGACCTTGTGAGTCTGGTAAATAATCATCGCCTTGTCTGATAATGTCTCTACCACACTGAAGTTTTCGACGGTTGCTGGGAAAGGTTTAGAGAAATCGAGTTAGAGGCGTCTATCCAAGTTCAGTATTAACACTCTCATTGGGAAATACAACCCCAATTCCAAAAAAGTTAGGACGCTGTGTAAAATGTAAATAAAAACAGAATGCAATGATTTGCAAATCTCATAAACCCCCATGTTATTCACAATAGAACATGGAAAACATATTAAATGTTTAAACTGAGTAAATGCACCATTTTAAGGGGAAAAAATAAGGTAATTTTGAATTTGATGGCCACAACACGTCTCAAAAAAGTTGGGACGGAGCAACAAAAGGCTGGAAAAGTAAGAGTTACTAAAAAGAAACAGCTGGAGGTTAATTGGCAACAGGTCAGTAACATGATTGGGTATAAAAAGAGTATCTTACAGAGGCAGAGTCTGTCAGAATTAAAGATGGGCAGAGGTACACCAATCTGCGAAAAACTGCGTCTACAATTTGTGGAACAATTTCACAATAATGTTCCTCTATGTAAAATTGTGAAGACTATGAATATCATCTACAGTACATAATATCATCAAAAGATTCAGAGAATCTGGAGAAATCTCTGTGCGCAAGGGACATGGTCGAAAATCAATATTGCATGCCCGTGAACTCCGGGTCCTCAGGCAGCACTGCATTAAAAACAGGCATGATTCTGTAATGGAAATCACTGCATGGGCTCAGAAACACCTCCAGAACTCATTGTCTGTGAACACAGTTCACTGTGACATCCACAAATGCTGGATAAAGCTCTATCATGCAAAGAAGAAGCCGTATGTGAACATCATCCAGAAACACCGCTGTCTTCTCTGGGCCAAAGCTCATTTAAAATGGACTGAGGCAAAGTGGAAAACTGTTCTGCGGTCAGACGAATCGAAATTTGAAAATCTTTTTGGAAACCACGGACGCCGCGTCCTCTAAACTAAAGGGGCGAGGGATCATCCGGCTTTTCATCAGCGCTCAGTTACAAAGCCTGCATCTCTGATGGTATGAGAGTGCATTGGTGCCTATGGAATAGGCAGCTTGCACATCTGGAAAGGCACCATCAATGCTGAAAGGTATATACAGGTTTTAGAGCAACATATGCTTCCATCCAGATTCCATCCCATCTTTACATCTGAAAGACTCTGCCGCTCTAAAATACTCTTTTTATACCCAATCATGTTACTGACCTGTTGCGAATTAACCTAATTAGCTGTAAAATGTTCCTCCAGCTGTTTCTTTTCAGTAACACTTACTTTTCCAGCCCTTTGTTGCCCCGTCCCAACTTTTGAGCCGTGTTGTGGCCATCAAATTAAAAATTACCTTATTTTTTTCTTAAAATGGTACATTTCCTTAGTTTAAACATTTGATATGTTTTCTATATTCTGTTATGAATAACAAATGGGTTTATGAGTTTTGTAAATCCTTGAACTCTGTTTATATTTATATTTTACACAGCATCCCAGCTTTTTTGGAATTGGGGTTGTAAACAGAATATATGCAAGGTACTCACTTTCCCAGTCGTTCCGGAAGGCTGTGTCCCAGAAGTAATGACAGACCTCATGACCTGTAACCCCTTTAACAGCATGTGTGGCTTTGAGGGGGTCCAACACGACGCCGTTCTCCTCCACTTCTCTCCTGTACACCTGCAAAACATACAAAACACAGAAAAAAAAAAACAAGAATTGTTACAATTGTTAGTTTTATATTATGTAGAATTTGCCTATGTAGTCCCCCCCAAAACAGAATCGAAAACGATGGACAAACCTCTATTGGTCCCACCCACTAGCTGTAAGTGTTCAGCGGTGCTCGATAAAAATAACAAGCCCTTAACGGCTGACTCACCTTCAGCTCACCCTCCTCTGTAACAAGTTGCCAATTAGCGTCTCCGCCTACATCTTGTAAAGAGTGGGTCATGTGACTGTGTATTATTTCTTCCACCTGTGCCAAAACAAACAGGTGTGCCAATCAGGTTAACACCGCACACCGCCAAAATAGACACTGAAAAATATGGCACAGGCCAAAGCTTAACCAAGATGGTTAAGCTTTGAATATTATGAATGGTAAACATGTACTGGTTTCGTCACAGCGTTCGGACAGCTGCTTGAGAAGAAAAAGCACTATTGTATTTGTTTTCTTTTTCTTTTGATTTGGAATGATTTAGAATACTTATGGCCTAGTATCTAAAGAAGACCAACAGAATCCTTTGTTAACAGTGAGTCAATTCCTGCAGCTCTTTACTCCTTCAGTGATGCTAATGTAGATGGGAGTTGACAGATGATGGTAATAAAACATGTCTATAAACACTATAATACTGACAAGACACTATACCTGAGCACTGAGTCTGTGCACATCATCGGAAGCACTGACTAAGTCGAGAAAGGACACTGAGGAAGCATGACTAAGAGGCTGAACCGGGGGAGAAAGAGAAAGGGAGTAAAAAGTCACAGAGTAGAAACACCACAATGCACAGAGTAAAGACAGAGCTATCACCACAAATCAGGAAATTAGGAGCAGATGTAGACCCAGACATGATTGTTTTTAGTGTCTACCTAGTCTCTATCTACCACACCTGCAATTACCACAGACAAGAATATCCCTGTAGTGAGAAAGGAAAGATCAGTTTACACAAAATGTAATTATGACAAGTCCGAAGAGCAGTTGCTGGGAAGGTTAATAAATCCTATTTAGCGTCTGAAGGGCAGTACTAAATCGGGGGGGGGGACGGGGGACTTTTAAATAAAATAATAACAATTTATACGGATCATCCTGTTCAAAAGTTTACACCCCCCTGGTTCTTAATGTATCGCGTTGCCTTCTTGCGCATCAGTGAAGGTTTGCACCTTATGTAATAGTCGTGTACGAGTCCCTCAGTCGTCCTCAGTGTCAAAACATGGATCTCGACATCATATAGCCGCTTTTGGAAAGGGGTCAAATATGCAGATGCTGGAAAAGTAAAGAATGTGCAGGACCTGCAGGATTTTTCTGAAGAACAGTGAGCAGTTTAACTGCTCAGAACAAACAAACGACTCATGAACAACTATCACAAAACAAACACAGTCGTGGATCATCCAGGTAATGACACGGTATTAAGAATCAAAAGGTATGTAAACTGTTGAACAGGGTAATTTATATACATTCAGCAATTATCTTGTCTTGTGGACTATATGTAAACATCGGTTATGTGAAACAGCGTATTCAGGACAGTACTAAATAAAAAACAACATGGGATTTTTATGATCCCTCTTATTATGTTAACAGTATTAAGATTTAGCAGATTCTGCAAGGGGTATGCAAACTTTTAGGCACAACTGTATGTCAAATAAACACATACTCATCATTTCAGCACGAGATCAGAGACTAAGTTACCAACAAAGTATACACAGATTAAAGTGAACACTGAATGGGGAAACCAGAACTACTGTTCATTTAACTGCTCCAGATTTGAAACACTGGATGAAACTACGGCAGAGACGAATGGATTTAATAACCGCTGTGTAGACAGGATGAGTAACAGTAAACCTTAAACAAACATTATTCAGCAGTAGTTCTTTGTAGTTTAAGAACAGAGAAATTCTGGCGAAGTGAATGTATATGCATCACAATGTCAGAAAGTCTTATTGTATGACACTATCTTCAATACTAAGCTCATTTAAGTCCCCTGAGGTTTTAAAAGATTCAGGTGAAACATTGTGCGAGTATGGTTCGGCAGAAAAGAACAAAGAAATAATGCGCTTTTGTGCATAAAGAACAGGACAGGCATGTTTGTGTGTTTAAGCACGTTTAAGTTTTCAGTCAGGTACCTTGTTGGTGTATTTGTGAGCATTAACAGAGGAGCTAAGTGTAAATGGCCAAGTGGTCCTGCACTTCTCAGTCTGAAACAACAGAAGAAAAAAAGAGACAGTTAAAATGTGAAATGTATGTGGAAAGCTTAAGAACCCGTTTGGCTGAGACATCTTTAAATACTGCACCTGTTTTACATTATGTTCCATTTACAGCAACACCTCACAGCTTCAGGGTCCTCAGTTCAATCCTGAGCTTGGGTTACTATCTGTGTGGTGTTTCTGTGCATGTTAACCAGCATGACCAGTGTGAGGCAGGTACTAATGATAATGACACTATAATTTGGTATATAATTGATTCATCTAGGTGAGGGTTATGGATCCAGTACCTATCCTTGGAACATGAGGTGACAATACACAGTGGGTGGTCCATTATAGGGCACCAGGTACACACACATTTATACACTTAATCATACCTAGGGGCAATTTAAGAGAGAATACAAAATGGGAGAACCTGGAGGACACCCAGATGGACACAGGGAGAACATGCAAAACTCTTCAGAGACGGTAATCTATGCTCAGGATCTACTCGCAGCACCAAGGTGCCACCTATATTATACAATTACTAAGACATAATCTCTTTCACTGTGCAATAATGACTGGGTAGCCCATATACAAACCTATCCTCAAATGTACAGAAATTTAGGAATGTACTGTAGGAACTTCGACTTAAAAAAATTAATAAACTGAATTTTAACTTGAAACTTGTTTAAAAGTTTTAACCTTACTTTTGGAGGGCTCTCTCACTTTGGTAATCCCATAGTTTTGTATTCAGAGTGTTTAACATTAGACGTATCCATATAACCCATGCTGACAGGAGTTAGCTTAATTTACTCCACTATAAATAACATCACATTTGATACATGAATAAATGAAGATTATAAACACATGTCTACTAGTGATGGTGCTGCCTAGCAGCCTAATTCGGCTTTGCAAAAAATTCATAAACACTATAAACATGCTATAAAAGGGCTTCAATTGTCTTTAACAGTCTAATTGGTTAAAAGGGCCCAAAAGCTAGTGTAAGCAATGCACCTTCTCAGCTCTGAATAATTGATTCCTACTATACTTAAAGCCTACCTGCTCCTCAATCTTGTCTTGCTTATCCAGAGCTGCTTCTACAGCATCAAAGAACTCATCTTCATTGATGAGACTATTTGGTCCCTCCTGAAAATCATGTGAGAACACTTAATCACGCATAATATCTGTCACCGTGTCCTCTTATTCTGTTTGCATTTTGAAACAAACATGGACGCAAGACACTGGAAGCACAAACAGTTTTGTTTATAGTTCAAAATCAGACTGACTTACTTCGTAGTCTGGTCCTCCGTAGTGAGGTTTCTTCTTCAGTTCTGTTACGGCTGACTTATAGGATTCTTCTACTCGCCTCCTCTGTTCTATTTCCTTACGAGAAAAGAGAAACATCTTACTCTGATCATCTTAGACAATGAGCCAGACAATACAGTGAAAGTAGAATGAATCGGAAATCTTGGTGTCAGGGGCGCATGGTGGCTTAGTGGTTAGTACGTTCATCTCACACCGCCAGGGTTGGGGGTTCGATTCCCGTGTGTGGAGTTTGCATGTTCTCCCCGTGCTGTGGGGGTTTCCTCCGGGTACTCCGGTTTCCTCCCCCAGTCCAAAGACATGCATGGTAGACTGATTGGCATGTACAAAGTGTCCGTAGTGTATGAATGGGTGAGTGAGTGTGTATGTGATTGACCCTGAAAAGGATAAGTGGTATAGAAGATGGATGGATGGATCTTGGTGTCAGTAAGACCTGTGGAAGCCAATTAAAAACACATGACTATGATCATAAAATCTGGACACCATAATGAAGGCCTATGAATATATATTAAGCTCTTTACAATCTTCACTGATCACAGCAGATCAAGCATCACGCATGAACACAAAAGCCCGTAGATCCCTGGCCTTCAAGACAAGACCTTTGTGTTCTAACAGGTTCTACCGCCACTCTCCGGCTTCAGACAATAAAGGTCATGTAAATAAAGCAGGTTAAGCCTCACTGTTGATAAAAGTGTATCTGAGGTTGGTTATGGGCTCCTTGTGTCCCAGATACAAAGAACCCCAAATACCAATAACCTCCACCAAGACCCAAAAGAACAGGAGAAGAAAAAGGGGAATGATTTGACTTGAAAGAAGTCTTATAAAAATGTTTTGTTGGAGTCACTATACACAAACACTCTTTCATTTGACAGTTTCAATGTAATTATAGGATGTAGTAGGTTCGCTCAGTCCTTCTTACTCAACTGGAGCTACACAAGCCTCACACCTGCTTGTGCTCCATTGTAAAAGAAAACAAACACAAACATTTACATCTTGTTTAAATCACACCTTTAAGGAGTGCCACAGTTTGCCACGTAAGTCACCTAACCAAACAATATTCTGCCTGAAATAAAAATGCCACCTCAGACCTGTGAAAAATATTAAATGGACTTACTGAACTGACAAAACCATTAAAAAACGAAAGAAAGAAAAAGGAACAAGAACAGTACACAAATGTGCAAGTGTAATGCTCTGACACGGTACAGAAAAGCTGAAGACATATTGGAGTTGTTTTACTATAATTAACTAAAAGTTTGGAGAGAAGTAGAACAAAGCGACTACACATACTGTCCAGAGGCAGAAAACAGATCAGAGAACAGGTAACCTACTGCACAGAAGCTGCTCTGCGTACACAGAGGAATCCAATTCTGTCCGGATTCGGTTGCCCAGAGCGGCCAGGGTTTTAGTGAGGATAAACTGGTTGACATATTAAGGAGTATCCATACAGTGCACAGGCTGGTGTACTCGAGTCACAAGTTAAAAGATCGGCAGGTTGTCTTCCGGCTGCAGGTCTCTTTTCAACTGGTATACACGCACAGATCCACGCCCCTTTACTTTGCTCGTACTTCAAATGGAATGGAATTTAAATACTTCCTGACTTGCGATGATTTCCAGCTGGACAAGAACTGGTTGGGCAAGTCTTCACGACGAGACGTTACAGAAGTGTAACACGGCTCTATGAAGAAGCACTCGGATAAATTAGCACCGATTTCAAAGAATGCAGCCCCACGTTGTTATCGGTGGTGTGGGTTTGCTTAACTTGAGTCAACGTCTTTTTTAATAGAACATAACAGATCAAAAATATTAGTCGTAATTGTAGACATCATGCAAAGACAGCCTGATGGTGTTAATGTGTTCACACCTAGGAATTTAAAAGCTTCTTAATTTTTATTTCCTGTATTCCTTGTACAAGCTCTACTTTTAGCAATATGTTCGACTCAACGTAGCTTGTAGTGCTTAAATGCAGTAGGATTCCATTCACCCCCCTCTGGCTTTCCACAGAGGTGCGAAAATAGTAATGATCTGCTGACTGGTGAGAAGTCATCCAAACAATTGCAACCCCACAGACTAGAAGACTAGAACGCTTTCTGAAATGCTAATAGAAATTCACAGCTGACAGTTTCAGTTCTCTCAATTCATTTATCTCAACTACAGTGGAACGGCTAGTTACGTACAAGGAATGTTAACACAGTTTTAACGTAATATGAATGCACTGACATTATATTTGGGAAAAATGTAAGAAAATCCTAGCAGGCAGAGAGGACAAACAGAATTTTACTACAAACAAATTTTTACCACGAACACTTTGTGTAACTAAGAGGACAAGGCGGCTATTTTATTTTCTTTCAGATATGGATTTCACTGGATTTCCTTTCTGCCCAGCACATTTTATTTGCGTTTGGCCTTACCACTGCTTTCTCTGAAAAAGCAGAAAAGCATAGTTCTCGGGTGTCTCCAGGATCACTGTAGCAAGACGACAGAGATTGAAAGCACTAACGCTAAACTTAGTTGGTGTTGGAGCAAATCGTCATCTACACCTGCATGTGTGGAACATTCTCTATTGATTGTGTAAACAAAACACAATCTTTGCCTCCAAAATCCGATCTAGACAATACAACCATTGGATTGAATTTACTTAGTAGACATACTTTATCCAGTCGCTTCTGCCAGTTCTCCTCACGTTTGACCATGATCTCAATGCAGTGGGACATTGTAGAGAGTATGCCTTCTGTGGTGGCTTTAAAAGTGATGGCTTCACCTTTGAAATCAATGCCAGTGGGACCTCTGGAGCTGGCCATAGAGAATACTAAAGCAAGAACAGAGACACAACAGTCTTTTTTACATGTCCACGTTTCCACAGAACAGTAAGACACACACTACCGGTCAAAAGTTTGTGGACACTCGACTGAAATGTTTCTCATGATGTTAAAAACCTTTTGATCTGAAGGTGTATGATTAAATGTTTGAAATTGTGGCAACATATTCATTTCTTTCATTAGAAAACTAACATTCTATTTACAAAAAAATATATCCTTTTTTTTTTTTTTTTTTGTAAATGGATGACTTGGAGCGAAATATTCGGAAAAGCAGCCAGTAAGAATCCAGCGTAGGTGTGAACTCCTTTTAATACTGTTTAAAAAGCATCTCGGGGAATTCCTCAAGAGATCGGTTGAGAGAATGCCAAGAATACATTTCTGGAAATTCTAGGCAAAAAGGGTGTCTACTATGAAGATGCTAAAATATTAAATTATTTTGGATTTTTTTTATTTTTATGACAACATAAGTTTTGATGACTTTATAATTATTCTAAAACATGGAGGGAAAAAACCCCCCCAAAAAACCAATGCGTGTTTCTAAACTTTTGACTGGTAATGTATATTAAATATTATATATGTTAAATGGTAAATAGTCTGCACTTATATAGCACTTTTTTAACCTTAGCGGTTCTACAAAGTGCTTTACACTGTGTCTCATTCAGCCATTCACACACACACACACTCACACACCAATGGTAGCAGAGCTGCCATGCAAGGTGCTAACTTGCCATCGGGAGCAACCTGGGGTTCAGTGTCCTGCCCAAGGACACCCCGGCATGTGGAGTCACGTGGGCCGGGAATCGACCCGCCAACCCTACGATTAGTGGATGACCCGCTCTACCACCTGACCCACAGCCACCTCAAATATATAATTAGGTACTTATATATAAATAGATATAATTATAAATAATTCATATATTCTCAATATATTTAAAACTATTATGTGTTACTTCATGAATAGTTTGAGGTGCAGTGTGATTTGAAGCAAGTGTGGAATGATTAACCAAGGTAGCTAAATATAGCCAGGTTTCCATCTGTTTTCCCCCCAAGTGTTTTTTTGAGGAAAATGTTTTAGAGATTTGAAATGTTTGCCGATGTAAGCAATGGAAATGACATCTATTGGTAATGTTATCCAAACAACAAAACCATAGCCAATATGTGACATGTTGTGAGAAACTACCAGGGAAATGATTTTCCCAGGAAAAACGCTGCATTTATGCTTTCTTTCTTTTTTTTTTTTTTTTAATGCAACATAATTTAATACATGACTCGACTACAAGAGACCAACTAGACAAACAGGACACTGGTGCCGTGCTAAAATCCCCCCCGCCTCATCCCGCCACCACTTTCCCAACAACTCTCCTCACTTATTAATTATTAATTCAATTATTCCGTTTTATTCTCATCATTTATTGTCTACAAACAAAACGTTATCAATTTAAATTGTTATAGAGAGGGCAAAAGGTGTAATATGCACATAATGTAGTATAATATAACTCTGCTTGAATTCTCCAAGTTTTAAGTCATAAGATATAAGCTTGTATAAGGCTATAATATGTCGTCAACAATTTACAAGGAACATGGTTTCAAGTTACGCTGCACGGCACTGGCATTGCTGCGTGGCTAGATTAAGAACGAGGAAGATTAAGAAGCTGACAGGAATCTTTTGTAGTTTAATTACAGAAAATAACACAGCCTCGTTATCTGACGGATGGCAAAGTACAGCACATTAAAAGGGCAGCGTCTTGTGATTTCATGTGACAAAGTGGCGTCTTCTTAGGGATGATGTTGAATGTGGATACTCGCTCAGACAGGAGAATTATATTCTAATGAAACGGTCTGATAATCAGTTCGATGTAGATACGGGGTCTGTATGTTCTGACTGTTCTTTTTTTTTTTTTTTTTAACTATATCCTGCATAAGGTGTCTAGGGGGAAAAAATGCAGGAAAATCGACGATATACATGAAGGTCTTGATGGAAATGTATGAAACACGACAGCTCCTGCAGAAAGTGGCATCATTACATGAAGTGACGCCTTTGCCTAAAATTTTTTTAAATCGCAAAAACAGCTATATGATGGAAACGAGGGAGCAGCAGAAAATGCTGCAAACATTTATAAGCATGGTTTCATTTTAGTGTTTGTTTCATATGCATAAAGTGGATGGAAACAAATCATATATTTGTAGCTCAACTGACTTGCCTCTGCAGGACTTCCAAGAATACCTCCCTGCGGCTATAGCTATTTTATTCTGTTCTGTCTTAAGACATGCCAGTTACTTTAAATTGCTATGCACGGTAGTCAAGTATTCTGCTTTAAATAATAAAACAAAAATGGAGAAGATATGCAATCATACTTACACTGCTCTTTGCTGCTGTTGTTGTTGAAGAGGTAGTCTCCATCTGGCCGTAAGGTGGAAAAATCATCTTCGTCATCCTCCATTACTGTATGGCAAACAGAGCACAAACACGCATTAACTAGCTATTACAGCTCTACTATTACTTAACCACAAATAAAAGAAAATAGCTATATTTAATTACTGAATACGTAGATAATAAACAGACTGACAGCAAAAATTCTCTCAGAACATGGCCACTTTGCCACACTGTTCTCATTTGCTGACTCTAATTACATGGTGTTTGTATTCATCAGTGCTCATCAGTCTACTAAAATATTCTCCCTCAGGGGAATTCTCTGCAAGACTAAACTCACATTTGGAGGGAAGTTTCAAATATTATTTCTACACGGAGTACAGATGCATTATGCTTGTGTTTAGATTTCTTTGCAAATCGAAAGTGCTGACACTGGAAATGTAAGCGGGAGACAAGACTAGTTAAACTAGAAATTCTTTCCAGAACGCAACAAGCTGCAGATTGTGGCCAAAAGACAGAACAGTAAGTCTACGCATACCATAATACAACTTACAAACAAAAAAAAAGCATTGCTTATCTCGATGATCTGGTAATTTGAGATATCGCACACTTTACAGTTCGATTCGTTCAGCCACTTAAATAATATTTTGCACTCGAGGATGATTTATACACGACGATTGACTATTGCGTGTGTGTGCGCAAAGCAGCAGCAATGTTCATTTACTCGCTTGTGTACTTATGTCCATCTGGATGATGTACATAAATACGCTTACAGATCTACTAGATGGCATGTCAGATCCAAAACATGCCTGTCTGTCTGGTTTCCAAACTGAACTGTATGTATATATATTAACTAACATCTCACCCTTGTCCCTGAAGAACTCATCTCTGAAATCTCCACTTGCACAGCTGTCAAAGTAGTGCTGCAGTGTGTCCACTTGTCTGCACAGAATGTCCCGGAAAGTCTCCATCTCTGCCAGCTTCTCTCTGAGACTGTTGCCTTTCTGCACAGTCACCAACAATAAATGACGACACATATCAATCAAAGGAACATGTTTATGCAGTGAAAATATATTTAGAGTTCTCAGTCCTGTATACTATCTGATTTCTATCTTCATTTCAAGCAAGTACACGCTCTTCACAATCCATTTGTTTTGCTGCTAATGATGGCTCATAGTGAGCAGTTGTGATAAAAGTACTAGTATTTAGCACAGTGTAGTTTATCAAGCATAGGACTTTGTTTTTATAGCAGTTGACAGCATTATATTACATCCTGTACCCATCCACATATCTCCAGTCAGTAGACTAGCTAAAGGTAAGCAACAGTATTCTATGACTATCGAGGGGAGCCTTTTTTTTTGTTTTTTTTTTTACCTTAAAGGAAGATGTGGAGGTGGTTGAGAGGCCGCTTGTAGCAGAAGTGAGGGACAGCATGGATCCATGGTGCCGCAGACTGCTCTCTGAACCATAGCCTGATTCAGCCTGCACACACACACACACAATCATACAGTGACCATCAATATTCTTCAACCCCGAGTGACAATCAGGTTTACTGTCAAAATGTACAGACTTTCAGATGTTTGCAAATCAAACAAGAGCAATTGAAATAGTTCAACACAAGGAATGCTTCAAGTGGTTTCCACAAATTCAACTGAAAATGCAACTTATAATGATTTCTCCAGTCTCAAAATTATTCAACCCCTTCACGGCAAGCATCTTTAGTACTTCGTAGAGCTCCTTTTTGCTGTTATGACCTGCTGCACACGAGATGTAGAGCTCCTGGCAGCGTTCCTGAAGAAACGGCTGAAAGTCTGTACATTTTGACAATAAAACTGATTTGCAACGGAGGCTGAATGATTTTGATGGCAACTGTAAGATGTTGGGTGACTTAAATTTTCTTCTTATATGAAGTGTATAGAATTATGAACTTGATTTTAGTCATTACTATAAACACTAGAAATATTCAAATAAAACTATGTATGCAGGAAAGAAAAATCCATTCAATTCTGCTAAAATGTAAACTTCTAATTAACATTTAAACGGTCCTATATAGCACATGACTACAGCTGGGTGGTCAACATGCCTGTTATGTTCCACTTCCCGCCTCTTAAAATCAGCTAACAGACTGGATACTTCTTATTAAGAGAGAAGGAGAGGGGTGCCAAGTGAAAAGATGTCTCTTGTTTAAATTATAGCCTTAAGGATTCAAATTGTGCTTTGGAGGGGGGTCATCAAATACTGGCCCATTAGCGACATCGGTTCTGCATGTAAAGGGGGAGTGGATAATCGAGACTGCATTTGGGATAAAAGCACAGCCCTGATTAATGAGTGCACACATTCCTATTTTATCTTTGAGAAAGTCAAGCATATCTTTACCAAATCTATTTTTATACAGCCATTTTAAAAACTATTTTATGGTTAAAACAGCACTGGGGCCTTACATCTAACTAGCAACCACTAAGCATTTCACAGTGGGGTTTTTTGTGATTGTTGTGGGCAAAAATGTATGATTTTTGCTGAGGCTATTTTCAAAAATTTGCGACGCAATTTGGGGAGTTTTTTTGTGCTTTTTTCCCAGAAAACAACTTGAACTGCCGAAATCGCAATTTCACAGTGATGTTTGTTGGTAAATGAGACCTTTAAGTTGTACTCAAGTCGAAGGGGGCTTTGGCCGAGTGCGTGTTGTGATGACGTCACATGACATGTCTTTGGCCCCAAATCTGAGGAAAATCTGCAGTAATTTTGAAAATATTGAAATATAGCTCCTCTGAATATTGCGCAGTTTGCTTGATTTTGAGTTCATTTCTGCGATCGCAAAATCCTGGAGGGACTAGCAAAGCCTTAAATGAAATTGGAATTATTAAAAGAACAGGAGTCATTATTTGTCAAGACACGTGGTAAAGTGCTGTAGTAGTATAAAAAGCATGATAAAAGACCGAAATGAGACGGTCTTTTAAGGACACGCTTCTCTCCGGTCCAGCAGCAGAACGTGAGCTCGATCATAGCCTAGTTGGAAAGTGAATGGCCAGAAGCTTACGAACTAATAAAAGTTAACAGTTGCACCAAGAGACGCTTTCAACATAGCCTTATAAAATATAATACAAAATTTACACCTACATCCAAGTAAGTAAAACATTTACCATGAATAAAAAGAAAGTGGATTAACTAATAGCCAACCCGGGATTATATACAGCACTGACAAAGGTGTAAATAAGACTCTTTTTTTTTTTTTTTAAATCATGTAATTATGTTACTGTATACCTTTTCAGAATCATTGCAATGGCAGACATACAGAGTGCTAGAGCAGATAAATGTATTTTGAATGAAATGAATCCGATAAAAACAACCTGTCTGGAATAAGCTGAATATATTCAGTTCAACAATGATCAAAAATATTGCTAAAATATACAAAACAAGAACAGCCATGAGGGTAAAATTGTGTGCGCAAAGACACTGAGCCTCTACGGTCGAGGTAGAAGAGCGAGCAGTGTGTTGTTCCAGCTGCTAACCAGGTGTTCACGGATGGGAAGAAGGTGAACAAGCAAGCGGATTGAAGCAACGTGCATGCAAACATGCCTCCTTAAAGCCACCAAGGTTTCTGAAAGCAGCCTTTATAATTCTATATATAGTAACATGTCTTTGCACTGGGAAAAAAAACAAACAAAAAAACCTGAATTCAGGGATTTCAACAGTTTTTTCTTTTCCTCCCCACAATAATAATGCGATTTAATCTAGCTGCAATTAACTGAAAAGCAATAACATAAACACACAACCTAAATCTATTGCTACTTTAAAGGAACTGTAGCAGATGGAAAGCAAACGCATTCAGTCAGCATACATGCAAACATGCGATCAGGTTTATGCCCACCATTCGTCCGTTCCAGCAGCCAAAGCAGAAGAGCGTGCTGCTACAGTCCTGGCTGGCTGGCCTGAGCATGGCCCCTCAGTGCTCTGCACAGACACTCCCAGTGTTTCCTAACAGCCTCTCTGTGGACACGTGGTGGAGAAGGGCGAGAAAGAGATGGCAAATGGTGCTTCTTTCCTCTCGAGTGTTGTAAAAGCAGCAGAAAAGCAGTGCAGGAAACAAAGGCAGCTGATCTTGTAGCACATGAAGCATGGAAGGCATTATGTGTGTGTGTGTGTGAAGCATGAAGAGGGAGGGGATGTGGGAGAACGAGAGAGAATACACATGCACACACACATGCCTGCACACACACACAGAGTCGGTCAGTAGCATCCATCCCTGCGGCAGCCCAGTGGAGACAAAGAGGTGTGTGTGGGCGAGGTGAGCGAGGGCTAGAGAGACAGAGACATAGCGTGCACACCGGTTGAGTGTTGAACGCTTGCAGAACCTCTCTTTCGCTTGCTGATTACAACTCCACCGGATTTAGTACTGTACGTATCCCTTCAGGAGCAGCATGCTCATGTATTATTCACGTAGAATGCATTGTTGTAGCAGAAAAATAAAGCCCGTCATCTGCAGCTTAAACCCCCTCCCAGCCTCCCAGCCACCCACCCCCACGGACAAATTTTGGTTGCCTGGAAACCTAATTGACTAGACAAAGAAGAGGAAGAAGCCTGTATTTGTCACATATATACATTACAGCACAGCGGTTGAGATCAGAGCAGCGCCCCTGGAGCAGAGTGGGTTGAGGGCCTTGCCCAGATGCCCAACGGTGGTGCTGGGGCTTGAATCAGAACACCTTCTGATCAGTAACCCAGAGCCTTAACCACTGAGCCACCACTGCCCCAGCTAGTTATGCAGTTAAGAGCATTAATATAGACATACTCCTTATCCTCTGTTGTTTTTCTATGTAGCACTTGAATTACTGGAAGGCAGATTCAATATTAAATTAGATAATATTGAACTTAACAGCTTCAGTCTTGTGTTACACTGCACTTTTGCTATTTAAAGCTTGAGACTCTTTAGTAGCCTTCTTAACATCTCAAAATGTCTGAACGTCCAAACAGATCCACTCGACTGTGATTTGTGGACTGATTAGTAAATCTAATTCATTTTTCGTTTTAGTCATGAGTGATCAAATCAGCAGTTATTTGTAGCACACGTGGTAAATCCAAAAAAATAAAATAGGTAAATAATAAATATATAAAAATCAAAGATATCGAAAATTGTTCATCTTATTATTATTATTATTTTTTTTGCATTGGCATGGTGATAATCAAACTGCCACTTTCTACCAGCAGAGTGCGCTGCTGGTAGAAAGTGGGGGGTATCCCCCCCCACCCCCACACACACACAAATGAGTCAGATAATGACACAAAGGCTTTGTTGCCAACTCATCCCTATGTAACCTCAAAACTAAAGGAGTCATGTCATGGTTTTTAATGTTTTCCTTTTGTTTGGGTGTGTAATGTATCGGTTTGTGCTTGTACAAGATCTGCAAAGTCACAAACCTCATAGTCTCCCCCAAAGGGATGCATTTTATCTAATAGAGGACACTGCTCCACACCTGCCAAAACACGCCGTTCGAAGTCCAGATGTTACTTCCGCAAATGTCTATGTCACAGCATGCACTATTAGCATAATCCCGCCCAAAGGCAGGCGCGAAGAAAGAAGGCGAGGCTTCGGTGAATTCAGGCGCCATGTCGCAGAGCCGCTGGGTGTTTCAGTGCGAAATCAAATCCCCTTCCGAAAACGGAGATAATCAGGGATCAGTGGTTACTGTTTATTTATATAAACGCTGTTCCTG